>NC_064026.1:25303035-25608171 GCF_917208135.1 Athalia rosae | reverse complement strand
TATCGTCTGCCGTGGTGGTCATTATGAAAAAAACTCACTCTACCTACATCGGTTTACAATGCGCATGTCATTGATCGAGTCCGAATATCACGGTAACTTGAAATTCAACTGGGCGAAAGCAGAATGGTGATTAAAATAATGCCAGGTATTTCCTGTTCAATACAGTCTGCAATATGTGTCTTTGCATAATCAGACTCAAGGAATAATTTTCCGTTTCCTGTACTGATCGGAAATGCATTTTGTTAAGCTGTGTAACTCTGTGAGGACAAAATTCATACAAAAAAAGAAACCAACCGTTTTTCTACAAATAATGCGTCATAGGAATCATTCGATTTCCGTTAGATAACGTAAATTTTTCTAAAAATTGACGTCCGATACACCAAACCGACCGCGACGTTGAAGCCGTTTAATGACCGTGACTCTATAAATTATAAAATTTGCATACCCTTAGGTCTAATCCAATGTGTATATACAAGTGGTCTGTTTTTTACACCGATGGTCAAGATGTATCGTGATCAAGATTCGCGGCAGCGGATCTACGCCAACTTGTATCTACTCGTGAAATTTCATGGCCTCATAAAATTATCGGAGAAAAATAAAATTATTCTCATTTTAGAACATGTATATAATTTGAGGTATTTAATGACAAACGCTTCTTCGTTATAATAACCAGCTCTGCGAAATGCGATGTGAACGCGGAAAATGTATCTATTATATCCAAAAAACAACGTAGTTTTTAAAAATTGAAGAGCGGGTTTCATACTCTTGCCAATAAATACGGGGAACTCTGGACTCTGGAAAATTTGAATGAAAACTTCTGTAGCCTATCTCTTAGATCATGAAGATATATAATTGATAAATCGATATACCTATTCTGTTAATCTCACGCACGTAAAATTAACACAATAACATGGGAAAATAATCAATAAATATTTATTGCGCATTGTTATTACTACTTTTGGGTTTTGAAAAGTAGAAGTTTTTTTCTTTTCAACATCTAAATCGATGAGAAACAAGTACCAACGTTAAAATTACAATAAGTCGTTTTATTATAAAAATTTTATTTCTCGATTCTGTTATTTTGATAGCTTAATTCTAATTTTCGTTGCCTTATATGATATTTTATGCAATAGATATTTCAACTTAATAAAATGTGAGGATGTATCGTAATATATTGCGAATTTATTCCGTCGATGAATTCTCTTTACTTATTCATACATTATTATTTTTAACTCATGTTAGCGATTATACGGAAAAAACTAGTTTCATATTTTATACTTCCAGATGAGTGCTCGGTGGACCGCAATATCGATTCTTTTGACAAAAAACTAGTTCCGACTCTCCCGTGTAGACGGATTTGCGTGTCCTTCATGTGTCAACTCTGCTCCTTTTCGATCTGTTGTTTTTTTTCTTTCTTTTTCCATAGCCACAAAATGAGGGCCTGATCACCTCCACCTTCACCTTCATGTCAGCTGGCCAACGAGTTTCTTCTTTGCCTCGCTTCGACGCTCCGATAGCAGGATAAACGATCAGCACGATGGAGGTAAACAAAGCTATATAAAGACTTGTAACCGCCCGGTTCACGACCAGACATTTAATCGAAGTCCAACGAGTCGTTAGGCAAGTTTACATCGGTATTCTAATTGCCGAAATAGTTTGATAATCATGATGCATAAGCTGGTACTTTCGTTGCTTTTCTTGGCAACCGCACTAGCGATCGTACCGAAATCTCTTTGTAAGTGATGAAACATTACCGTTTCGATTAATTAAATTTTAATTAAGGAAAAATTGTGACATACTCATTTTGTAATTTTATTATCTTCTACCTGTGTAAAACAAATGTGAACTGTAACGAAGCGCAGATCATCCCTTAATTGTGTCTGTAGCAGAATGTTTCATTTCACTTCCCGTGATTACCTTAGTGCTTTACATTTTGTGTTTTTTCAGCGCCGGATTATACTCTCTGCAAAAGGAGCGATCCCGGATTGAATAATTGTTTGAAGTCGGCTATACAATCTGCCATTACGCTTCTCACTCACGGTAGGGTTGGTTTTTTATTATTTTCAATATCAGACAAACCTGATTCTCTTCAGTTACATTCGAGATTTATCAGTTAGGTAATTAAAGTTCGATAGTAGCATAATTATCCTGTTTCACCTCTGATGTGAAGAAACTCTTTCAAAACTACACCGATTAATCGTTCAACTCATGTATACAACTTGGGTCACTTAGTCGATGAATGTCATTCGAACGGATAATTAGCGGTCTGTGATGGAAAAATTTTCAGTCAATAATGCTTAGAGTAGACTAGGTATATGAAATGAAATACTGAAATAGTTTTACGTCGCTTCAGGTGACAAGCATCTCGGCATTCTGGCTTTGGATCCCCTTCGAATCACAAAATTGAGCATTAATCAAGGCACTGGACCAGTCGCTGTAAATCTTACCTTTTTCGATTTGGATATCGATGGAATACGAAAGATTACAATAGATTCAGTTGAGTAAGTAGATTTTACATTTCACGCCATATGTATATGTAGTAAATCGGTAAGTTGAGTTGAAGTAATTTTATTTTTTAAAAGATATATGAGCAAGTACGCACATTATTCTATTTGATTTGTCACGATTTCTTTGGAAAAAGACACGACAAATCAGTAATAATATTATTTGCTTTTCCGCTACAAATTGTAAAAATATACATAACAAACTGTAGACTGCCAATAAGTTATTCGGAATTGATCGTTGACCAAATATGAGCGGGTGTATCGTTATTGATAAATCGAGTGTTTGATAAAGTACTTTTAAAAACTTGTAGGGCCAAATTGGAGGGACCAAAGCCAGAGTTGTTTCTGAGAGTCAGCGCGGATCAACCTCTCATCCTAAAAGGGCAATATATGATTGATGGCAATGTTCTCTTCCTGCCCATTAGTGGTAAGGGAGACGCTCAACTTGACTTTGGTGAGTGAAGTTTGATTTCGACTATATCCGTCATATTTACGAATTAACAACTCAAATTGATCGTGTATGTAGCTTCAATGACATTTTATGAAAATCTTTTCCTATCTCAACACAGTTGGCGTAAACGCAAGCATTGATCTGAAGATGAAAAAAGTTAAGAACAACGGCCACACGTATGCGGTGCCACAAGAGTTGATATTCAGTCTAAACCCAAAAAATCTTATTATCAAATTGGAAAATCTTTACGAGGGAAACAAAGAGCTGGGTAAGTCACGGATTCTTTCTATCATTGTTCGTAATGAATTTTGAAAAAACAAATTTATTTTGTATGTTTATCAATTTTTTAGGCGACCACATGAACCGTTTTCTAAACGACGAGTGGGAGACGGTCTACGGCGAACTGCAAGATTCAATCCAAAAAGGATTTGCGGGAGCTGTCATAGAAATCATTACTCGCCTATTCACAAAGATTCCTTTCAACTCCATTTTCTTGAAATAATCCAACACAACTAAATTATCGGAAGCTGTAGCCGTATAGAAGAACACCAAAACTGAAAAAGAATTCGAGATGTGTTTTATGGTTGAACTATGAAGTCCCAAATTAATACTGAGTTTGGAACAAGCACTTATCGCCAACCCATTGTGAACGCCATTATACTTATCGGTTTTAATCAACGCACTCAAGCAGTTTTTTACAGATTAAATTAAGCTCACTTAGATCCACAGTTTGTAAAGTTATTGGTCGTAACCGGTTTGAATGCAGAGAGACGCAAGATCAAAATTATTGATAAATTTTATTTAAAAAATCTATCAATACGAGTTCCTTTTGGAGTCTACGGATAATTGTTATATTTGACTAATAGTGCTACCTGCAAGAAAATATTTGTGTATACCATATGTAGGTATACATGGAAATGAGTCAGATGCTGCAGTCACGTTACATGATCTAATTGTTGAACACATATTATTGTTATAAAATAAGATGTTACCTAATGTTAGTGATTATTGAATAAAATTAATTGTAATAAAAAAAGATATAATCCCACATGTGACTGATTTGATTGATATATTCATCATGTGTAAGTACATCGATTCTACGATGACAGCGGGTGCTCAGAAATAGCATTTGAGAACAGAAAAAAAATTTAAAAGAAATGCTGAACTAAATTGGGATTACTCAAGGAATCGAATTACTGATTTACGATCAGTGCTGAATCACAACGATTCGTACGCGGACCTTGCAGAGGTTCACTAACTGCACGGCATTGGTTATCGAAGGAAAGGTTGATGTCCGACCTACAAGAAAAATTTACGGGACAAATTAAAACAGTCTGGAGCGCGTGATTATGTCGATCTTATCTCTTGCTGTGATCTCGTTAAGCTGGGAAAAAAGGGTTTAGCACTGAATTTTCATTTAAAACAATCTATAATCCACGATCTAAATGACGTTATGCGGAACTTCGTGCAGTGGCGATTCATGGTGCATTGAGGGAGGTTTATGAGTAATATTAGTTTATTATAAATACAATATGTACAAGAATGAACTAATTATAAGTTCCAGTGCAAAGTGTATCAGACAACAACGATTGGCGATATCGTCGGTGATTTTTGAAGCGAAGGGATGAGCGGAGGTTGCGGAGGCGAAATGCATCTTAATCTTGGACAGCAACTGGGGTAGACTACGTCCTCGAGGCCAGGAATTATTTCACATCCGTCTATCTCCTTGATCGGCGTACACCTGAAACAATGAAATCCGTACGTTCAGTTTATTAATCGAACCACGACGAGTCTCAAAAGTTTCCAGTACTTTATTTACATCACATACGGACGAAATTTGAATCATACGTAATATTTTGACGCAGATGATATAACGTAAGAGTAATAATTTCAAATGTATTTACATTGATTGATTCATTTCTCAGTTACATGAAGACAAAAAAAAAATCAATATAGGATTTGCCATTGAATTTCTTGCACAAACGTTGAGCCTTAAAGGGCTAACAACCTGGTAGACTTTCCAATCTTTGTTCAGGCCATAAGACGTAAGTGTTTTAGACACACAGAATTGTTGCTCCCGAGAATATTTGTCGATGATTGGTCGAGTTGTCCATATGCCTATCTCACGTGTAAATACACTATGTACTTACCTTTATTGCATCACGTGAAATGCGTTATGCGCGAGTGCTTATAACTTATGCCCTATAATGCGTAACAAATCGACGCGCTGATCGCGTCTTTTTCGAAATTATGTAAAGCGGTGTGAGGATATTCGCGTATGAATTGCGTAGATTATGACGATAGGTGCAGAATAAATTACAAAAAAAAAAAGATAAGATGAAAGAAAAGACAAATTGTAGGGATGTTTATGAAACCCCGTATAAAACGTGAATTGAATTGTCAAAAACTATCATTCACATCCATCATATCGACTTCTAGACGAACGAATACTTATTCGTTAATAAGGCATGGCCTGCACACGAGCCGAGCGTCTTAGACTTCAGAGATTTGTTCCCGCGAGTGAAAGTTTATACGCCCCGAGAAATAATGGAAATTAGAAGCAATTTGCTAATTATAAAGAGAACCAGATTTAAACAAGCGAATAAGTGCATAATCGTGCCTCGTGTATAATATACATGTGTAAACGTATACTATAGGTACATATTAAATTCGTTGAAAACTTCGATGACGACCGCTTTCTTTTTAAATATTTTTACTACGTCAAATTTTAGTACAAACCGCCGCCATGTATACGTATAGGGCACGCGTATAGTATATCACCCTATGAGCACCTACTTTTTTGCGATAATTTCGTAACGCCATTATTAATTAGCTGCGCTCTATTAAGCATCTCGCAGTTTAGCATTCGAGGTCAGTATGATGATAAAGGTAGGAATACTTCATGTAACCCCCTCATTAAACTTTGTGTTTTCAAAAATCAACCCCGAAAAATTCCTCACTAAAAAAAATACCTGCAAAATACCCCGATATTAAAAAACGGATTTTTTCGATCTCCTGTTAAATTTCTGCTCCGGATATCGCAAATTTCGTGATCCGAAATTAGAAATTGTGAATCGCGCCAGAACTGTCGTTATAATTTCATGCTTACATTATAGTCTACTTATAGCGTTGATTTCTTGTATGGAAAATAAGGTACGATGAAATTAGCAAAATCTGCCGAGGCCGGCCCCGCTCCAGGCGAATCGTGCAGAATCTCTGCAACAGGTTGTCAGTTACGTGCGGGGTTTGATACAAACTGCGTACATACATGATCAGTAAATACACAGTATTTCAGGTCAATATGGCTGTGAACGTCTATAAATTGGTTGGAACTTGTTTTATACGCGAATATACAGCGGCTCCAAAACGCTGCAATTATAAAAATGTTTAGGTAAACTACTTTACAATTGTATAAAATTTTGAAAAATTTCATCTTTCATAAATCACATATTTCAATAATACTGCGGACAAGTGGGCATCGCGCAACGAAGCAATCATATGCAAAGTTACCTTTGCTTATACCATCTTATACGTACCTACTATACTTCAGACTTACTACCTATAATTCGACACGCTGCAGACTTTCAGATATCCCGGGGCGATAACTCAATGGCACGTTTGAACCATGAATATTTTTAGGATAATATACTAATGTTAACGTGTATAATAAATTATATATATTAACTCTTTATATTCCAAATCTTGAAAACATGTTCGATAATAGGCAGCTATCATCATCATCATCATCATCTCTTAATATCTCTACATACATTTGCAGCGTTCGTCTTCGCGAGACAATAAACTTATTTATACGACGCCAGTGCATGGCCTCAGGAAAAATCACACATAATAACCCTTTACTTGACTTATTTATTATCATACCAAGTCACACCTCTTCTGCGCAGGGTCTGCAGACGCATGATGATAATCTGCATGAGTGAAAAGAAGGAGTCGAACGGCACAATGAGCATTGCGGATGTAATATAATAATGATGATGATAATGATAATAATAATAATAATAATAATAATAACGATGATAATGGCTATAATTAGATGCTGCGGGAGGGCGCATGCAACAAGATGAGAGGGCAGAAGGTCGACTTATGAAGGTAATCCTGCAACGCGTACGTTATGCTATATCTATGGTTATAGTCTGCACAATGTATCTGCACTAGACGACTACGATAAAGGGGCTTTAGTGAAATTCTATATCGTATCATACACATAAACCTACGACATCCTCCCTTCCTTCTCCGCAGGTTTTATTAACGCATCAGCGAATTACTTTCTAGAATCTAGCATAGATCTTTCGGTAGCATATTATTATAATATACAAGACAAGATTGTCCGTCTGTACAAGCGAGCTGAACCAAACTCTTCGCTGAAGTAAGTTCGACCTGAATCAGGCCGAAGTTTCATTCATTGCCAGATCCCGATCGAAAAAATGCAATTTCTTTCTTGCGTCCGTATGTATACCTATATACGGTGCATCAAGAATTACAGAAAAAAGAATTATTCACATCGGATAAATTTTCAAATATATCAGGGCGATCCATTATTTAGAGGTAGTCCATATTTTTTATGATCATACATCGGAATCGATGAACTGGTAGAGGTATGTTTATTTACACGTGGTCAAAGATTGAGGCAATCGGATATACGAGCGAATACGTACTCGTGTTGTTCATATGTTACACATACCTAGTGGGATAATAATTGAGATTGTTCTTATTACCGTGAACCACTTGTTGCAATAATGCTAGCTAACAATAAGTATAGTAAATAATATAGTTTAAGAAGCATGACGGACCTTGAGCCCTATCCATGTACCATATATCAGGCATCTGCGCCGAATTCACCCAACCGACTGCCAAGGTAACTCAAGGTCTAGGAATGGGATATCGGCTGAAAAAAATTGAATTACTCTACGGTCCGAGGATAATAACAATGAAAAAACCAGGCGGTTGATCGTTATAATCATCTGATAAAACGCCGTTGTCACTTGAATAAAAAAAAATAGATGTCGTTTTGTCTTTAAATAATGAAACAAACTAGATTATTTGCGTTCATTGTTGCATATCTTTGTTATTAATTGGTGGAAAAAAAACGAAACAACATATTCCCTGAACTTGACACTAATTACGATACAATGATAAAAGCGTGACCATCGAAGTGCTGAGATTGAATAAGTTTACACACGGAAGAAAAGGCTTGACATGCGTTCCGCTCGAAGATTAATATATACCTACAGACGGAGGGTCGAATGATCAGTATCGATAATTTTATGTTTCCAAAATATGACGAAAGACGAACGAAAAGAATTAATCCTCCAAAAATTCTGTAACGAGTTCTCGAAACTACTGACCTCTCAACCTTGACAAGAAGTTCCGGTCGAGCGTCGTTCCTCGTTGAATGTCCGGATGACCTGATGCAAGTTTTGCTGACACAATGTTCTCCAGGCGATCGTCCAACACCTCCAGCCAAGGTCATTGTTACGCCCGGCGTCAAGATAGCCCCAGAATCAGCGTCGTAGCAGCTACCTGGATACTCTGCGAGCAGTCAATGATGCTTCAGTCTTGGGGGAAGGGGGTGATGATCACTGTACACCTATGGATGATGAAGAGGTGGTTGTACGACGCGGTTGGATGATTAATAAACAGAGATGAAAATTAATCAATAAGTTCAACAATACGAACACATCCATTCGATCTGATATTTTTTTTCTTTCAATCATATTTTCAAACTTTCCAGGTCTCATTCTAACATACAACAATTGTAAATTGCGTATGCATATTTAATAGGACAGGTTGTGAAAAAAGAAAAAAATAAAGATGATGTCTGACGAGATATACATATACCTCGTTACCTATAGGTATGTATAAATATATATAATGTACGTACATGCATTAGCAGCGTGTGCAACGATTAACGTGCGCAATGGATGAAAAATTGGCAATAAAACATGGCGGTATGAACAAGAAACTATACCGTATACTTTTCATACTGTTATATACCATGAGTGAGTGTATAGGTATGGTCGCGACAAGGTCCTATCCATATACTCTAACCGATGGGAACCTATCCATCTATATGAAATATAAAAGTGAAGTTTATAAGTGTGTCACTAAAGTCGAATGCCTATAGCAGTAGCAGCGACAGTAGCAGCAATGAGGTGAAATATACTTTATATAGATAGAAAAGAAATATTGTCAACGAGTAAATAATATCCAAACATACAAACTACAGTAAAAACGTAGAAAAAGTTCTAGAATACTGCTAATTACCAACATTAAGTAATGACTTCATATACCTGTGTATACATAACTCCTCCATAATTAGTTTAAAGTCAAATCAATATATTTAGTACATTTTTTGTACAGCTATAGAAATTTCATGAACATTCCGTACGAACTGCTCGTAAGGTACGAAAAAAAAAAAAAATTCGGCACAAATTAATCACATTCAGGTACATGCAAATTTTAACTCTTACAATTAGTATGATCTTAAAGTTTCCACTGAGTTTCATGTTTTGTTATACACGCTTGAGCTATAGCTGGGGTTGTATAATAGGATTTGAAAAAAAGTGTTAGGTGGTTAATGAGTCCGCATAAAGTATAGGTAATTACTACACGAATCATAACAAGTACGTACTTTGCATTTGACATAGCGAGGTGTATATGGTAATACGCACATAGTATACCTATAATAGATGATGATATCAAGTTTTCACTATTTACAAAGCACGTATCGAAGAGTCGATAATGCGTTTGTAATATACTATTACTTTATACCGCTTTTATTATTCATACAAATACCTAATTGAGTCGTTCGTTATTCGTAATTACATATTTCAATTACAATGCATATAAATTTAAGCTGAGAATAGAAAAATTATCAAGAAAATCAAATAAATAAAAAATCACGAGCAATTGTATCGATCTGCCAGAAGTAATTCTTCAATAATTGATTCCCAGAACTGCACCAGATTTATGACGATAATAACAATATTAATAATATGGTAGGAGAAAGAGAAATTTTTTTACGAAATTAGATCATTTGCGAGATCATTTGTATGTCATATACTTATACAACGCACGATTATAATTGAAAAGGAAAAAAATCACCTTCACAAACCAAATACGGAATTTTATTGGCACGGTGTCAGTGAATATAACATATGTCTTATATCTGATGTGAATGAATATTAATAACTGGGTATAAAACACCGGGTACCATTTTCACAATATAGTGAAAGTAGAGGCAGTGGAGATATATGTATGTATATAAGTATAGCTCAAGTTTCATAGTGTCCTATAGGTACGATAAATTCAAAAATTTTCATTTTATAGCTATAAGTGCTCTCAATTTTTTATATTATTATCAATATATCTATATGTCATCATATATAAATGATTGATAAACATTGGTATACATTTTTGTTTCTAATATATTACATTTGTTTAAAAAAAAATTCATATTATCTTCTTGCAATGATTATACTATCTAATACGTTGATTTCATTGAACGTGGTTTCTTTCAAATTCGTTTCTTTAATTCTTGTTTCGCTTGAGGCATAGAAAACTGTTGAAGAATTGGATTGTTTATTTGAAATAGTATGGTAGTAATTGCTCAGTCTGTTTCCGAAGGTGACCATCTTTGATTGGTGTCAGTTGATGACGTAAGAAATCCTGCACGTAATCCCTCACGCATAATCTTATATTATACGCACAAAATACGTACCCATGTCATGCAATATTCTATTCAACAAAATAACGGAGACAGTTTCAAATCATGTTTTTTATCTTGCACCGATTCGAGCATGAGATTTGAAAGCACGAAATAACAATATTATACTGAAAAACAAATCGGTGATGAATACATTCGTGTATCAGTTATACTAATTTTGAAAAATTGAAAAAAAAAAAATTAAAAGAAAAAAATGGCAAAAATAAAAAAAATTAACAATAGAATAAATGAAAATTTAAAGAATTATACCTCCGAGTTAAAGTCGAAAAACGTTCTCTTACAACGTATGATATTATTCATTCACGCACCTATCTTATAGTTGAGGTCAACGAAAATATAACGTTGACCATGAGGATGAAAAATCCTAATCTCTATTCCTTTTGTGCTAGACAAATGCTGTGAATACTAATATTAGGTGAATAGAATAGATGATAGACGATTTTGCATTCGCGGTTCATGGCAGGCCATATGAAATCAAAATTATCATAGAAAACCACAATGAACACGTGAACCTTGTACATTTTCGGTGCTATTCGCTTGTAGCAAGTTCACTTCGATCCTATTGAAAAAAAAAGGTCCGTCAGCTGGTATGGCTTCTTAAGCAAAAGTATAAGTATAACGTGATAATAATGCGCTTTCATTTTCTAATAAGGATTAGAGCTTAGAACGCGTACGTGTGATAAAATTCTTAGAGGGTCTTTTAACCTGCGCCGCGTTAACTTTTCTACAGGACAATCAACCAAACGTAATAAAAAATTCTGAATCATGCTGCACGACAAAAATTATACAAAGCCATCAAACTTACGTTGTTCTAAAATTAAGACACGTTGCCATATACATAACCATATTATTCATAATCATATGCATATTTATAAATATAGTAACAATACTAGTTAGACAGATATATAATAATGCCTGAATCGGTAAGTGCGACTGAATATCAAATACATCCTATCCACTATTGAATTACAACCGGTTATAACGTTCTAAGGCAGATTGTGGTAATTTGCGACAAATCTACGAGGTCGTAGTCGTGAATTCGATATATTTTAAACAAATCTCAAATTTCCCGGTGTGCTGTGCAAATATTTAGCGGTGCTTTCTTTCATCATTTCGCGATTAGAATGTTAAGCTCGCAATCAGTCTATTTTGACATAAGCATAGGTACATGTAGCTTTTTTTCGAAGGATCTAAACGGGACGTTTTTTTTTCTTTGAACTGTTGGATAAACTTTTGAAAAATGGAATTTTCTGAAACCCTCTTTTTGGCAGGATCACTGGTCTATGTTACACTCAAAGGGTTGCTTTGAGGGTAACATGGACCGTGAAGAAGAAGAAGGACATGATGAATGTGTAAGTGAAATAATAGCATCTGCAAGAGTAATGAGTGATATGAACATGAGTGCACATTAACGTATACGAGGGTTACAAAACGTCGTCATAATTGTCATGTATGACGACTGTCGCGATTGGTGTCAGTCTGAATTTGGTAAATTTTCAACTAACGGCAACTCTGTACTACTGCCTTTACGGTGTCTCGATTCAAATTTCCTAAAGATATGTTCTATACAATATATGTAGGTACGAAAATAATAAAGATACATATAGCGAATGATATGATGAGCAATGTCAAGGTGATGAAGACGCTGTTTAAAATTCATCAACATAGAAAGGTTTAACTAGCGAACTGCCCAACATGTTATATGCAAATTAACAAGACTTAATTATAGAATCGGAATGTTTAGCAGCGTATAGATGTTACAACTGACAGATGTTTAGGTTCTTGGAACTGAAAATATTATGTCCATCCGCATCAGTTAATTAATCTTATAAGAGATCAGAGCTACCCGATGATCTTATACCGTATACATATGTATATGAATAAAAACTCCGATGATCTTCTAAACATATTATGTCATCGACATAAAGTGCAAAAAAAAATTATACGCAAATCTGATAATTTCCAGAACATTTATACGAGTGCAAAATTACGCCCATTACCTACACCACGACTAAAACTTGAAACCCAAAGTATTGCCAATTTTTTTCAATTCCATGCATTGTTCGAACTTTTTTTTTTTTCATTCAGAATTTTGTACCTACCGGGGTGTATATCGGATTTGTATGTGTCGATCCAAGAGCGAACTGGCGAAATGCACATGGCGGCCAATGTGAGGGCGCAGAGGGAAGCCGAAGACCTTCTTCGCAGCATCGTGGTCTAAAATCAACTGAATTGTCGAACCGTCGACCACGTTAGCAAAGTGAACGCTAGACTCTGCGTCTACTGTTGGCCATTCTTCCGCTTCTCCCCACTATAAATATATTATACATTACTATAAGAATCAGACGTGATTGTTTATCGTAAAACATTACTTGTACAGTTGAACACTTGCATTGGAATCACGATGGCATTGCAATTACCATATACCGATGATGAATGACGATGATCATCATTTTTTATCACGATTATAAGCTCTGTTTTACTATAGACTTTTACCGCCCAACTGTTTTTCTTTCAATTGTCAAAATATTTCCACATGCGTTCAGCGTCCAAGAATGATTTCAACTTTTATTTGCACGTACAATTTGAGTTTGACCTTTTCATTCTACAACTTATCCTGTACACATGTTTTGTTAAACAATTAAGAGCGGAGTGATAGTTTATGTGTACAATTATTTAACAACAGCTATTATTGTTAGTATTATCATTATATTCATGCATATTCACATAGCATAGTCGTGCGACTTGACACACCATAAATTTTTTAGGCACAGACTGAATTTTATAGCCCGCGCTTAATTGACATAAAGCAACGCAAAATGATAAAAATAAAATGATATTGCATATACGATAATTCTTATGTATTAATATTCAGAGACTGCTGAGAAGTAATCTCGAAATTTACGATAACGAACACGATCGGATTATGCTCACGGGATTTGAAATCTTATGCATAAATCATATTATGTCTATCTCGTCCCAAGATCGTGTTTGCAACAACTTTAATACGGTTTCCGATTATTTACTGCTCATAGTTATAATTTTTTGGATGGCACCTATTCATCGCGATTTAATTCGGTGGTGGTGGATAAATAATTTGCTGAATGAATTCTTTATTTATGCGGCACTTCGTCTGATGGGAAACTTTTCTATGGCGATATATAGCGGTATTTTGAATATAACTCATTTATCTCAATAAATTACCATAATATCCTGCGTCAACGATATTGACCTTCGATCGTGAAATTTCGGAGCAGTAGGAAAACTCGTGGGAGATATGAAGAAATAAGAAAAACCATTCACACATACCTTCAAACTCATAAATGTACATCGAAACTTCACTGCGAGGTTGTATATGAGAGAATACCGTCATTTTTATCTCAAATTACCGCAAGTGGCAGTTCCGGCAGCTATATAGACCAATTTCTACGTTGTGTAGTATAATCGCAAGTGCAGTTTTCCCTGGGCATACACTATATTGCACGGACGCTTGTTATTGTTAGTTAGTACGCTCGTCCAAATTATTAACCGCGATGAGCTCTTCCGAGTTCTTATTTCAATTACGGTTGATTTATGGCCCCCTGGGTCACATTCCGGATTCCAGAAAGGACATAAAAATGCATTAGCGGAAAATGTAAAAGTGGAATTCCCATCGCCTTGAGTACCGACAAGGTGCTTGTACCGCAACCCTGCAATGAGTAGTTCCTACTTGAAATGAAGTATTCTTGGAGAGTATGCCGATAAACACCATAAGAACGTGCGCGCACAGAAGAATTATCAAATTTACATCGAACCGTAACTTGAGACAGCTAGACAGGAACTTCTGATCCAAGGACAAGGGCGTAAAGCAAGGGCAGTATAAGTAATGGGTTTAAATCGCTTTACGGAAAATCAAGAAATTATCGGGGTTAAGACATCTTTTAAGCTGGATGAAAATAATTCCAGCTCTTGGAAATTTTTATATTTTATCACATAGAAACAGCTATACTTTGCGTACGAAGATCAGACTTAAAAAAGCATGAACTATGATTGTGCTGAAATATTATTAATTGTTTAGAAGAAATTTGCGTCCGGTTGTTTTTTTTTTTTGGTTTGTACATATTTTTAATCAAAATAATGACGTCTAATTTTGATTACTATCATTTCTTCGCCCCAAAAAATACCGACAGGAATTCTGATTATCAATGTTCTGAGTACATTTCAAATAATAATTCTAAAGTTGGCCACGGTTACTGGTCACCGCAGCAGCACCTCACGGAATGGAAACGCCGCGAAATGAAAAATTCAAAAGTAATTCCATCATGTCTGACAATAGGAAACATTTGAAATATGTTCTGAATGAAATTTATTTTTTAAGCAAACTACAGCGTCTCTTGAATGGAAAATAATGTGGTGATACAACTACGAATGTTAGCTAATTTGTATATTACGATATTAATTAAATAGGTTTGTATAAGTTAGGCATATGATATAACCTTATGACTTTAATCACTGAGAGTTTCTATCAATAGCTATTAATGCTATTATCACATGTTTATTTTACAGTATGGTCATAGCGTAAAATCCTATCAATGTAGGAGTTATGACGGAATTTAAAGAAATTATCCATCAAAGTGCAAAGGATTTGGTTAACAATTCATAAAATACTCTGCAAGTTCAACATTTAGATAAAATGAAAGTTACAAGAAAAAATATTTTCAAATAACGGTAACACCACAAGATCATGTAAAGTTACATTTCACTTGTTATCAAAGCTTAATATAGCTGCATGATCATCTTCAAATTAATGTTTAAATCCAATATCTGTATCTTTTGTAAGGGGTGCCATCGTAAACTTAATAATGTTTTAGTCAAAGTTGAAATACTATAAATTGAGAAAATGACCTATGCGCAAGTAGGATGACTTAGAGTTTTGATAAATCTGAATAACTTTAATTTTTGTGTTGCGTATTTTTGAAATTATATCACTGACGAAAATGACAGGACAAAAATGAAGATTCCACCAACAAAAAAATTGAAATTGTAATTATAAAAGCATCAAATTAAAATATTTCTAACTACGTTAATCTTTTCATCTCATGTATCAACCATTTGAACAACTTTGTGTTTTCTTGTTTCAGGTTCATCTATATGTTCCAAGAATCAGCAACTGTTCTTCATCGTTGAGATGTTGGATTCTGCTAAAACATAAGTACAAGTTCCCAATCAATCATGATTTGCATTGTAAATACATTCCAATAATGAGGAAACCATTCCCCACGTAACAATCGAATTTGATGAGAAGTTCAACAAATTTCCACTGTATTTCGTTATTTAAACTCTTATTCGTCATGTAAATACAATCCATGCGATTTTCTTCAAAAAACTTTTCAAGCATCTACACAAGAGAAATTTCTAAGAAAAATCGATGTACCTAAAGTAAGTATCAGATGTACCGCTACTTATTTATGACTGTATTAAAGGTATTGGAATTACCCTAGAAGATTCTTGATTCAAGTTCCAATGTATGTGATTGTAAAGTAATTAAATGTTTTCCTAATACTTGTAGTCCGTCAAAGGATTTTTCGGCTCTGCGAGCATCATTTTCTGAGGCAAAATAAATGTAGCAGAACCGTATGTTAATCTGTGGTATAGTTTCAATGTCAGAAACATAGACCAAATCGTAATTGCGGAATACATGATATATGTCATTGACTCCAAGATTTGAATGAATATTTGCTATAATCACGTCATAGGCAGAAATAACATGCATTTCAGGTTCTTCTGCACTGGCTTTGTCTAGATAAGACGTACAGGCTATTAATGGTGGCGGCATATCAGTCACTGATGGTGGTCCCTTAATAGCATTGTTCAAAGGTGGCCACGACTTTACACGTAATGGGTTGGGAGACATGTCTTTGACTGATTTTTGAGATTCAGTGTCTTCCATTTGGTTTTGTGGGCTAAATGTATTGGAAGTCATGCCTCGACGTCTTTGTAATTCTGCAAATTTTTCGACAGTCAGATTCGATGTAATCACAGCTTTAGGTTCATCATTTGGCAAGTTTTGGGCTACTCTTGCACTTAATGGTTTCTTTACTGGATCAGCGTTGTTCGATTTCAGATAAATCTCTTCAGAATTTCTTTGATTAACATCATGAGCACCGTTGGAATAATTAGAAACCTCGTTTTCTTTGTCTTGATTCGAAAACTGCATATTTGTTTGATGTAGTGCCACGGTAGGACCATTTTCAGTTGTACCTGTTTGATGAGTATGTGCGTTGCTGTGAAATGTTTCATTGTTTGTCTGTTCATAGCCTGTGTGGTTTTTGTTATAATTATTGGGTTTGTGTTGCGACTGATCATTGTATTTCTTTTGTTCCTTGTTCTTTCGCCTCACTGGTTGCAATTGTATGTCAGGATGTCCTTTCATTGCCTGAGCACATTTTACCGCATCCTCTTTTGACCGAAATCTTACAAAACGGTATCCACATTCATGAGTACCAGCGCAATTTACTTGTAATACTTGGCCATACTGGGAAAATAGATTTTTTATTTGATCCACGTCCAATGCACCTTTGTTACGAAAACAGACAACACCGTCTCCACACGTGTTGATAACTTCTTGATAGTCCGACATGCTAAACCACTTGTTCTTTCGAGAATAAATACTTCAAATCATCGTACCAATCCAAGTTTGATCATTCCCAAATTTCTAACCCCAAAAATTTGAATGGCACGATATTTGTTGTAAATATTACAAATTTATAATTTTGGATAGGCTTGGATAGATGTATGCGCCAACGAGTTTAGAGCTAGAATCTCTGGTATGCGTCGTCAAAGATCGAACCGATCCATACGATTTGTGAATATTCAACAATTGTCATGTTTACTAATCGCAATTGAGAAAATCTGCATTTTTCGATAGATCGCACGAGTAATCGAAAGCCTCAGAAGCCCACAATTCCGCGACGAACCATCAATTATTGAAAAGTGGTTCCGATTCGCGACTTTTGAATGATTCTTGCATCGTTGTCGTAAATAATGTTCCCGGAGAAGGAATTAACTTGAAACCTCAAGTGTCTCAAAATGAAAAATCTTGCTCACTACTTTCACTATATTAGGTAAATTCACCAATTGTTTAATTCAAATACCCCAGAATTTGAAATTCTGTGTAATATCACTTGTTGATGGTTCGGATAATTTTGCCTTCGAATGTATTTGGAAATTGAATTGATCATAAACATTCAAAGATTTCAGTTTACTATTATCATGTTTTTGACTACTGAATTGAAAATTAATTATGTTCCCTTTGTCATACCTCAAACCAAACAGCAGTTTCAGTCAACGCATACAGCAGAGGAACTATTTTCTTTCATCAAAATGGCGACTTTATACATGGCGGATGGCGGCGCTGGCGTTGAATGATCAGCTGTGTTGGTGCGACGCCATTGCGCGTTGTGCAAGAAACTGTCAGGCACGAAGGTGTACAGTGCCTAAATCTTTCTCTTATCAAACTTAAATTGTTGGAAGAACGGGGCCAAGATTGGGTGATCTTTGAGGGTAGGAGCGTTCTGGACGCATCCGGGTGAGTAATTTTCATAAATTTACTTCTAACTAATATTTGCAAGGATAAGTACCATGTTGGTCAGGGCCACCATGAGCTAGCGAGAATTATGAAGCGAAGCCAGATAGATATTGCGTTGTTTCCGTTGTTTTCTTGCCCACGCACTACTTCCTAATAAAATTGAGTCTCCCGAATTCTGTTCTCTGCTCATCGTGGTCAACAGTTTGAAATTACGGCATCTTATTTAATTTTTTTTTCACGCCTATGTGCACTATGTCTACGGATTCGACCCAAAAACATTAATACCAGAAACAGAACTGTCAACGCGATTAAACGACCTCATGACAAAAGAGGAGAAATCTGAAATCCCTTTCTATTTTTTCAACTTTATGCGCGGCGACTGGAGCTCTTAAAAACAACACGATCGAAAAGTATTTTAAAATCTTCAGTCCTATTCAACATTTACTTACTGCGTTTCCAATTATGAGATTTACGTAAGTGTACGTACGTACCTAGTGAATAGCTACTAATGTCGGTACGTAAATATTTAGATAAACGGGGACTTGATAAACTGGCGGCGAATATTATCGGTAACCTGTGGCGACGCGGAAATTCTAATTAACAATGAGTGGAAATCAACCGGAATATCGCTATGCTGACGTATTTAGTTTTTTAGTCTCATATCGTTGAGCAATTGATTGTTTCGTATCTAATCCCGCGTGCAGGCAGTGAGTGCAGTATGCATTGGTATTTTCAATATTCATATTTCTGTGTCCACAGTGACCTGATGAAGAAAATAATTATTTGATCATCAAACAAGGATGTAAAATTTAATAACCGGATGTTTACTACGTCAAGAATAGTTTGCTGTGTCGAGCCCTTTGTATCATAGGTATGGTTGCAGCTGCGGTAGCTGTTTTACGGTCATTACCATAACTTCAAAACTCCTGACCCGGAACAGTCATTGGGAGGCACATGCCACTGGCTTCGTTCTCTCTTTCGCATTCACATGCATTTTAATTGAATTATATTTTCTTCCTCGTATCGCGCATTGAAATAGAGATATAAAATAATTCGCCTATCGACCACTTAAAGTTGGCCTGGGCATTGATCTCAGGCGAATTCAGACTGCCCGAATGAACAAGAGTACGTGTGCCAAGTGCTTTATTTTCAGATAACACTTTTTAAACTTATGTAATTCTGGTATATACACATGTTTACCTAAGCACCATCGTTACCGTTAAACGTATATTCATATATTGTTATTATTGAATCGAAAAATACGCTGCTAACATGGAAGTTTACAGGTTGATAAATATATATAAATCGAATGACGCAATCCGAACAGGGGATGAACTGGAATGATATACCTTAACCAGATACACGGTTGAATTATTTTTCCTGGCCCATAGTGTGGAGATATCCACCGTTATAATAATAAAGCATCCGATCAAATAGGGTGGCGGAGTGACAGATAGCTTTTCGAGATATTCGTCAACTATTTATTTATTCTATCGAAATTTATGTGTATTCAAATCCCATAGATAAGGGACTTCAACATTGTTTCATATTCGATCCCAGACGGCGGACGATTTCCGAGTATAATCTAGAAATTTCAAATTTCTCATCTTTCGAAATATGATGACTATCTTCTTGTAACTGAAGCGGTTGATTATTATACCACAGACAAAGCGTTAAGAGGTTCCATCAGAAACAGAAGGATATTGGAAAGGGGCGTACGAAATGATGCAATAGAACTGAGATTTACGATTCTCCAGTTTAATACCGTCTCAAATTGAGGTCGATGCGGTCTGGAAGCGCGTGGCGTGTATGGTTAAAAATTAAGGCATTCGTGCAACGATCGAAATGACCGGCTCAGTTTACGGCGCTGAAATCATGACCCTCGTGGTTTTTTTTTTTTTTTTGTTCTCTAAATTTCAGATTATCAATCATACATATGAAGCCTGTAAGTCGCAATCCAGGCGACATCAACTTGGAGGGTGAAAAAGCGACAGAGGGTCGCAAAGTTGCATCAGCCTAGACGGACGTCGACTAAGTCTGGCCTCGAATACCAGCCTAGGGGGTGTATCACCTGCGAATCGATAATTCCTCTCTCGCATTCTCAGCCATCTTCCCTCCTTCTCATACCCACGCCAAGTTAACTTTAATGTCTCACTTCTTCCTCTTCCTCGACTTTCGCGTCCTTCTCGAGGACGTCTTTATGGTATATCCCCGTTTTCTTCGCGTAGCACCCCCGAACCTTGTCTCTGCAAAATTCTAGCTGCGGGATACTTTCGACAAATTGAAAGGTCGTGAAAGAGAAGTAAGAAATTTCTTCGTCCGGAAGTAGAAATAGAAATGTGAATGGGTCGAAAATTTATTCACTGTCATTTCGATCAAAATTACTTCCGTGAATTGTTAGCCTCATTACAAGAGTGCATTTAACAAAATTAGATCCCCGCATACAAATATAGGAAAACTCGACCCAAGGATAAAATTGAAACGGCAATCAGTTCCGTTTTCGATAATCTTGCGCGATAATCTCGACTTTGAAGAAAAAATTCTGAAATGGTGGTCCGGGAACAAACGTCGGATCTTATATTTTATACTTACGGTCTCTCTGGTGCAACCTTGACGCTTTCATCGTCAGTTGACAGGAAGTTAAATTGACATAGGCACAGACACCATGCGCTCAAACTCTTTCTAATAGAAACAAATTAGAATTAAGTCATTTGCGAGGACACCTATTGAAGCCGTTTACCTTCGCCAACTTTGAAAGTAATCTTGTCTCGTATTATGAACAACTTACTACCTACTCGCGTAACATACCAACCCTCCTCTTATACCAACACTTTCAATAACGCTCAGGAAAAATCGAGTTAAAAATACATATTCTCCTAATCGTTGTCACCGAAATACTTGCCTTTCGTTTTCACTTCCTCTCAATGGTTTTCTTCGGAAGAAATAAAAAAGCGTGTTAGAAATTCGGTCGTGAATGGCATGTTGACGTATAAATGAGTGTTTGTAATATTACGATACGAGGTATGGCTGAAAGAATCCTCATCATCTAAGGAGTGCCACGTGATGCAGGAAAAATAAAAATCATTACTCACCAGAGTATGACTGTACAGTCACATGCGTACTTTTTACTACTGACCTAAATTTTAACACAATTCGATCTTCTTATCGGTACGATTCTTCATTTATCAGACGAAAATTGTACACCTTATATTACGTTTACCTAATTTTCCACGGAATTGAGCTTCTCGCCTTATTGTTAGACTATATCTGACAATAATATCGCGCTTGATCTAGATTTTTACGAAACGTCGTCGTGGGTTTCATCACTCACCGTACACATGAAGAACGTTATTCGTCGCTTGATATATGTTCTCAAATTCCTTAAATGTATTATTTGTTTTAGAATGACGCGTATACCTGAATCGGTTATAACATTTTTTTGTAAAGTCGATATTGGAGGTCCATTAAGTGGTTCAATGATCGCATATTTCGAAATTTATCAATTAGATAAACAGACGTACGGCAGTGTATTTCACACATAGGTATATATAAATGCAGAGGATTGTGCATACGCGTGAAATGGTTTTCATTCTTTAACTTTTTTAGTTCTATTTGATCCAGGACCGAAATTTTGACGAGCTGTTAAATTTTTCATTTTCTTTTTGTCTCGAATGATCGACCAAAATCTGCGGACCTCTAAATAGGATAAAATGTATACAATCATACGATATAACGGGATGTATTTTATCTGCGTGAATGGGAGGGCCGGGCGGCAGCTGAGCAAACTTTGTCGATAAATAATTTATATCTTATGTGAATATCATGGTGTTCGTATCACCAATCGATACTACGTTTATAAATATGTATACGTATATAAAGGTAGTCTGCAGACGCCGATGACAATAAATTTGAATAGAAAAATTGTATAAACTATGCAAGCACGGTGCAATGAACTTTTTCCTTTGTAGGTGACGGCTGGAGGTGATCAGGTCAAGCGATGGAAAATAAGAAGTTATTTCTCATATAGATCTATCACACGTCATAGACGATTGTTAGTCGTCGGCACGTAGCGCACTAGGTTTCTGTGCGAAAAAAATTGAAAATTTTTACCAGAAATTTCCATCACGAAGATGCAAAGAAAGTGCTTATCGTTCCAAAGTTTCTTATTTTACGTTGTTCGACTGATCATTCTTTTTTTCATCTTTTGTCATTTCCTACCTTCAGGAAGTATTTACTTTTAATTACATCCGTACATGCACCATTATACCTATGTTGTTTTAAGGAGCGAAGGAGAGGAGCGAAAAAGGCGCAGAGTACAAATTGAACGAACCATCAAATGCGTGACAAAACTAATTCAATTGCGTCACTTATCTTTCGATTGAGGTTTATTGAGTAATTGCTCGAAATTATAGTACCGTAAAAACCCTTGATGGTCGAAGGCATCGTGTTTCGCATTTATTGACAGGGTAATTTTGATAGGTGAGGTATTTAATCGAAAGAACATGAAACAATATGAGATTTTCGACAATGCGGTAGGCTCTCATTGCGAATATTTTCAACAATCTTCCGATCCGTATATCATGTGTCGTTGTTTTAGGATTTGATAAGCACAAATACACATCGTGGAGGACTGGTATGAGAGTGTCTCGTGATTTATATTCATTAAATATTTACTGCAAACAATAAGAACAATTTGGAGTGTATACTACCTGGGATTAAACGGTAATAATATTATACAACACAGAGTTCCGTGGTTCAATTTACGAGATGGTAATTTATGAAATTTGTATAACCTCGAAATCGCATTGAACTCCGAATACTCTCGTAGCGTCCAGAGAGTTTTTGAATATTATCTGAAAGAAAATTTCCAATTCTGCGCTATCTTACGCACAAGGAGGACGAATGAATTTTTCCTTTACGAGTAACACAAATTTCGGTCTCGCGAAATTCAAAAAAGAAGCAGGGCATATTATGCGGTTCTACAAATTCAAAACGCACCTCCGTTGATCTTTTGTGCATTGATTCTCGAACGTTCGAACGGTGACTCTGTACAGCCCAATCTACAACTACCTACAAATACGTACGTATAATGGTATCGACTAGATGCTAATTATAGCGTTTCTTTCATTCGAACTTGACGCTGTATCTGTAAATAGGAGAACGTGTAGCCGCAGTCAAACACGTGTTCGGTAACGCTAAAACGAGCGTTGAAATTCAGGGTATACTGTGTACGGACTCAGAAATTGTGGCGGACATTGAGCTCGATAGTAAGATTATCAAAATGTAGAAGATTTTCATCTAGAGAATTTCTTCGATCCACCGGTAAGTATAATATCTAGCTCGGTTCGTTGATCGCAAGTCCGATCTGCTTTGCGCCACGATCATTCTCGAATGTTCTTTTTCTCTCGCAAGCCCTTTTAACGTGACGAATTAATTCTGCGAGTTCGAACTTGCTGAGTCGGGCCGGATGACGTCGGTATCGCCAGCCGTCTCGGCTATTTTTGGTTTGCCTGTTTCTTTTATCTAGATAATATTGAAGATAATATTTATTATCTTTGTTACCGCAGCTGTCACTTTATGTCATAAACAGCTGACGAAGTTAAATGAACTCGACCTAGTATAGCTGCACGTTTCATCAAGTTTACAACACACCTTCGCTAATCGTTTTTGCACTTCACGTGTTTATACCCTTTTATACAGTACGTGTCATCTGAATATTTGTAGATTACGGTTGAAAGTTTTTCAATTTTTTTGTCTCCTCTTGTATGATTTACATCTCGAAGTCATGTTACAACACTAGACAGAAAAAAATCTTCCTCCATCATGTGAAAACCATGCATTCGTTGCTCTACAATCCCTGGATGTGTAATTCCATCGGTAACTGACGATTACCCCTTGTCTACACCTGTAGAAGTTCACAGTTAAACCAACGAAGATACATTTTTTTTTTTTTTTTTTTCAAATTTGATTACTTTTTCGTTCTGTATACAGTCATCTTCACAGATAACCAAATATTATTCTACCAATTCAGACTGGCAAACCTATTTGTGACAATCTTCCCTCTTCTTTGATGTCTCTCGTTCCCACCATAATGTAAACGGAATTACTATACAGACATCGCGGTCCATGCATCCTACATGAAAATCCATCTATATACACTTGTACATATTTATACATAGATGTACAATGTAAATCCATGCATGTAGTGCCGGACGTAAAAACACACAGCAGGCAACACATACCACGCGTTCACAGCATGGACGAGGGGTTTGAAGTTCGAAGGCGGAGATCTGATTCGTTGGTTGGTTCGTTCGGTAAAACATGGCACGAAGGCGCTTCGTACGTTTACGAGTTGGGTTGGGTTAGACCGAGTCGATTTCGTGCCTTGGGTCGTCCAGTTAACTCAGATGCAGTGAGAATCCCTCAGCGGACGCACCGCGCGCGCTCTTTTGCTCCGAGTGGAGCCCTCCTATAATTTTTCCGACCCGGAGTCTTGTAGTTGTAAAACTACACGTAACCCGCGTCAAATCGCGTCAACAGTTATGAGTTATTTAAAATAATTCGAAAAGCCTTCCATTTAAGGAAATAAAAAATGAATGAATAAACAAAACAAACTCAATTAACAAAACAAGAAACAAATACGCTTATATTTATATCGTTCTTAACAAGAACAAAAAAAAGATAACTATTTATTTTATACTCAAATTGTCGCGATACATATAACGGTAGTGAAAAAAAAATTGATTAAAGTATTATACATTCCGTCGTGACGAAAATCGTTTTTATGTATTCGGCAAAGGGAAGAAAAAATTGAATAAGGCAAAGCGATACCAATATTCAAATAACGTAACTTAGAAGGCTGACTATTTTTAAAATATAATTGAAACATACTTATTTGATGAAAATAATATATAAAAAACTATAAATATTTATATACATTCAAAATATACACGTTAAATCATTTACGTAATAACTTATACATATAAAATTTCTCGAAGTAAAACTTGGTTTACGATTTTGACATTTGGTTGCGTCAGCCGGTGCAGCAGCTACAGCAGCGCCCGTTTACCTTCTGACATCCGTCTTTGTTCCAAACAAGAAAACTTTCAAAGTTTTAAGAACCAAAAACTTCGTTTTATCGTGTATTGACTTTGGACTATAATTTTGTGATATCGCAGTCATCACCAACGTATCATCATCACCGTCATTCTCCTTACTTTTACTTATTGTGAGTATAATAAAATTATACCCATATATTTATCTATGGATATTATATTGCTCTATTATATCACTGTACTGTCTTTCAAATGAAGAATTGTGTTTCACATCGACGCATTCTGTTGTCTCAATTCCTTTTGCTTTGGAATTGTTCCAAATTATGTCATGATTATTCCGACAATGACTCCTGCGAATATAAAAATGACAAGGAACTCTATATCTGACTTTGGACAAAGCAAGGTCCTAACTGAATCTCTTAGATTATTTATATTTTTCTTTTTTGCATGAACCTGTTATCATTATCTTTACTCATTGCGTATCAAATTCGGATCTGACAGCCCCCAAGAGGTTGTTCATCTTTCGGCGACGTGACCAACACAAAAATAACATAAAAGAATGAAAATGTACATCTGTCGTGACGCAACTTCTTTTACTTTACTTAATATTTTAATTATTCTTTCTTTTTTTTTTTTTTTTTAATCAGAAGATTATATAATAACGGTACAAGAATACAAGAAATTTTGTGTACCGTACGCATTCCTTATAGTTTTTTCCTTCTATTTTATTTTGTTATTCTTCTCTTTGAAAATTCATGCCATCAATATCTTAACCGAGCTTAATTTTTTTTTTTTTTTTTTTTTTCTCCTATTTCAAAAGTACGCTACAATTATTTAGATATCTCGACTGAAGTAATCCTTGCGTGAAATGAAATTCTTTAAACTCGACCGGGGGGAACTGAACAAACTGTTCTTTGTTGCTGTTGCGTTGCTGTTACTTCCCCTCCTTTTGCGTGACGCA
Organism: Athalia rosae; assembly: GCF_917208135.1. Lineage (NCBI taxonomy): Eukaryota > Metazoa > Arthropoda > Insecta > Hymenoptera > Athaliidae > Athalia > Athalia rosae. The sequence continues at coordinate 25,581,886 of NC_064026.1, read as the reverse complement.
TACGCACGGCGTCGCACGCATAGAAGCCTGCCCATGCCATGACCACCAATACTTTGACAAAGTTGGTACAAACGTGACTTCGGACATGGAAGCGGTTGTGGGTTTAAAATTCTGTTGCCAACCGCCGTTTTCTTTTTTCCGTTTTCTGTTTTCCTTCTGAGAGAATATCGATTCTCAATCGTTCGTCACGTTGATTTTAATTGAGCACTAGTTTAACGGCTACTACGATGAAAATTGCTGTTCATCGGAAGGCAAATTTGTTCTGCTAAAGTTGGTATATGAAAGTTCGAAAAATTCTTTACTAAAAATCAGGATACGACGATGGCTAAAGGCATAACGATAGCAATGCTTTTAGGTTCTAAACTTCACGGAGATAACAACAACAAAAAACGTGAAGAATTTTTGTGACGTTCCAGAGCGGTCATTAATTTCACTTTAGGTAAAGGAATGTATTCCTTTGACAGAAACCAGTTTTTCGTGCAGCAGCTGAGGGGGTGGATACTGCTTTACTTGAAGGATAATAATCTTCGCCTACATTTATAATATGGTTGATATATCTGCATGTATATTTTTAAAGAAATAATTTTAGAATAACGCAGATAACAACGTCTTAGCAAAAATTATGACACCTGTATTATGGATCGCATTGATGAGGTTTTTTTTTATCATCGAATGACGAAAGCGAATGCGATAAAAACAATAAATTAATTTTTATATATAAAACAAAAAAAAAAAAAAAAAGAATAAATCCATGAACACCGACTAATTACGTGATCTTGAAGAAATTCAAAGGTGATGCGAATATGTGTGCATATCTGAATGTCACTTGGATACTTACAATTAGTCGTCTCATGTAAATTTATATCTCGAAAGTGAATCTGAACAAAGTTATCATTTTACATACCTCCAATTTATTTATTCATACTGCAATTATAATTATACGTATAAATAAATCGCGTGTTGAACACACGGTCTGAATAGGAAACTTTTAAGCGGTATTGGTCAATATTTTTGCAAGGATTTGAGTCAATCATAAATGTGAAAAATAATTCCCAAGTATCCAACAGAAGATAAAGATTCTCTTTGTTTAATACGCTCCCCCAGTACGTGATAAAAATAATCGTACGTGCTTCGGACCAATGTTTAAATGTAGAGTACGGTGAAAATATATGCGCTTCGGATTGGCCTGCATTAACTAGAAATATATTTACTCATTCCTGTATTTTTTATTCGGGCAAATTTCTTTATGAAAACTCCAGTGATTATTATCGTCCCCCCCTTCCCCCCAGCTATCGTGAGTTAGATGCAGTGCTCGGATTTCTTATTATTGTTACTTATACTGTACAGTTTAACGTATAAAATATGGTAGTTTTGCACGATACGAGAGAAGGTTCTTGTTTTGTCCCGAGGAAATGTGAGACGACGCTCTCAGAATCAGTTGACATAATTCTGCGACGTGTATAAAATGCTCCCTGCTGGCTTTTCGCGAGACAGACTCTATTCTGCACACTTTTATTGTATTTCAATATCAAGGAGATAATGCAGGTCTGAATCGAACCGTTGACCAAATTAGCGACCGACCTTTATCGGAGAAAATCATCAGAAAAAAAAGTGAAAAGAAAAAAATTTGGATGCGCAAGTCCCACACCTTTCGCTCACGCATTTCCTTTATCCCGACGGTGACCCAATTTGAATGACTGCGCCTATCGCGTATCAAGTTTTCTCTAAAATATCCAAAATATTTTTATACATCCTCGGAATTTCGCTGTACATTAAAATAACGCCGCGACATAAAATAAATTTAATTCGGTATACGTGACTCGTGATACATCTTACTCAAAAAAATGAGGTCATGGCCGATTCGAACTGCCGCAACCTTGTTCCACCTCTATTGGCAAGCGATTTTCTATGGTTAAGTATCGGCCTCATGGTACCGTAAGATGTTTGTTCTTCTAAAACTCTCACCAGATTTCCTCTTTTGCCGGTGGAAAAAACAGTAAATAATATTTCGGCACATCCCGTTCATAGCGACGACATCGACCTCTTATAAGGCCACATTATCAATTTTAAATTCAAAGAAAAGTTTACTTATCTCCGAGTCAGAGTCGTCGGTTCAAGTGTGATCGCCAAGTTCGTGAATAATGAAATACCGCGAAAAGGAATTTGAATTCCGTGAATCCCGCGCGCGTTAACTCGAGTCTCCTGATTTTTCAATCAAGTAATCTCTTTCTCGGGTGTACGTATGTATGCATGTACAACGTCCTTCGAAATAATGCGGGTTCATTGCAAACTCATATCACATATTTATGCTACTCCACTGTGATTTGATTTTTGTTTCTTTCTTTTTAAATTTTTTCTGTTTTACTAACATTGAAAACAATTACGTATGTGTAACGTTATCGATTGCCCCGGGACAGGAGCATATCCAACCTTGGTTTACGTCAGCTCAAGGTAGTTCACCTTCTGAAACTGTCCGGATATTAGACAACGATCTTTCTCAGTCTCGGCCGGTACAAAAATTTTAGCAAAAATTAAACATCGTCTAATTTCAGATATTCTTCGAAGATTTTGTGGATTATTATCCTTCATTATCGGAGCGGTTAACTTCCTCTGAAAAACGCGGAAAAGCATTCATCCATGATTACAGTCTGGAAATATCTCGCACGGTCTGTGCAGGCCTTTATCAAATAAGTTTCCTGGATTTATATACGGTTCTCGATATTCTGTAAAAAATTAACAAAATTAAAAATCATTCACAAGCGTGTTTAAACGCCGTCGCCGTTGGGAGAGAAAAAAAAATTACCGTCACTCACGCGTGTGAGTAACAACCGCAAACTTACTGAAAACTTTTCACGGGATTTTTTTAATGGTGTAAATTTAATGTGTATTTACATAACAGCTTCGCTTGTGTTCATTTATGCGAACGGAAACCAAAACCACCATTGGAAAAAATTCTTATCCATTCTGTATGAAATTCCGAAATTCCGATGAAAAAGAGAAAAAACTAGCAACTTTTGGATTCTGAAAATTCTTGTCATCCCAGTTCGTCTTTGGATATTGTTTTTGAACAGATACTGACGTTGATTAAATTCGATTTGGCAATATTATTCGAAAGTCATTCGATTTGGTTTATCGTAATCTACAGGGACCGCCGTGTTTACTGAATGACCTCACACGCAACGTCGCAAAATATTTCGAATGCAGGATGACGTTTCCCCCCTCTCTCCATTCAGTTTCTCCTCGCAGATAAACATTTACAGGTCAGGTTAGGCCTGCGATCAGCTGTACTTGACGTTCCGTGTGCCTGCAGCGCTCCAAACTGTTCTTTCCTTTTTTACTTTATACTTATACATGCCTTACTTCGCAGCAAAGAACTTGGGAAAATTTTTAATACTCAATTCAGCGGATATTAGATATCTTGAGAATCTTATCTATCGTGTCATAAAATGTATTTAATTGAGTTTAATCCGATAAAAGCTGAAAATATCCATATATATATCTGTGTCTGTCGATTGTGCCTTACGCAGTAATAAACCGCATTCGTTCTCATTATGCACTATTTCAAGCTAATTGTTATACATATGTATATCGAGAGATTTATTTACGAGACTATAATGATTGTTCGTTGCACGACGAACCGGCGGCAAGGTCGTGTTTTATACGGATCGAAAGTATCGATCAACTCGACGACGACGTTTCGTGTTATAAGTATCGTGACCACATACGCGTTCATGGATCGCCTTACTCTTGTTAGTTAGTGAGGAATAAACGGTGGTCGGCTTCTCACTTGATAATCAATTTCAAAGCTGATTATTATATGCTACATAACATGTTCGAAATCTATAACGTATATAACTATAAACGTTGTGTTATTATTCCAGCATTTTAACATGACGTTGAAATGTGAGCATCACGTGAATTCAGACCGATATATCATAACTAAACACGAGGGTAGACACGCGTGAGTCAACATTCATAGATGCCCTAATAGTAAGTTATCCTATGCGGTCAGTCTGACGTCATTTATTCAGTCGACTTTGCTACAATAATCGCTGTTGGTTGCCGTTAATCAATGTCGGTATTGTTTTCAAACTACGTATCATGTACGATACTAATTCATCAGATCTCTACAGATTGCAAGACGTGAATTTCCTCTCCCACCCCGCTTGCTGCGATCGAAGAATGAACTATCGTTGATAAAAATTACAATCAAGTATCTCGTTGGATTGTACTGTGTGTCACATCGAAGTCTAATTTTCTCGAAGCAAAGAAAAAAAATTGAATAAAATATTTTGAATAAATACCAGGAAACTGAGGTCACGTGAGATTCGAGAGATAAGGGAGGAGAAGCGTGGCGTTTCTCTTTTCACATTTAGGTGCGATGAGACGATAATGTTCGTAATTCTATTGTTCCTTCGATTTACAGTTACTCGTTATCATGTTACGGAATAAAAAAAGAAAATCATGTTCTTTGAACAAAACATTAATTTAGCGACAAACACCAAGTCTGAAATTTTCCGGTTGAATTATTTGGGTGGTTTTCATTTGTTTTAAAAATGAAAAACATAAGATCAATAAATAAATTTGCGACAAGCTTGATCCGTTGAAAGTTGAAAGCTAATATTGTTATAGTCACTGTGTAACTATTGAATAAAAAATATGTTATTTTCAGTTTTCTCGGTTTCTTGTAAATGAAGTATATACAACACGCAATCGGTAGACAGCCAGGCAGACAGACAGACATGTGAAGCGGGTCATCGAACCTAAAATTCTCCCACGCAAAATAGAGATAATTATCTACACCACCTCGTTATCTGTAATCCCCCCTCCCTCCCTGATGTGTCGAGTCCCAGGGAACAATTTAACAAAATATTTAGAAATTTCAGGCATTTGTTCAGAAATTAGAATCTCTTTTCGGATCATTTGTTAGATCGAACTGAATTCAATTAAATTATACATCAAACTGCAGGCCCAGAGAAACTTGAAGTTTGGATTATTATGTGCAGATATATTTTTATTGAATTTTGTTTTTTTAACTTGAGATACTACAAGGGTTGTAAATTCGATGGTCATGTCGTGTCATTTAGGGATTCCTTCTAAAAGAAATTATCGTTATTCTAGGGAATATTCAACGTAAAGTTTGTTTACGGCTCGTTCACCCCTATCTGCTCAACGTGAGAATGTAATCATAACCGACGTGTACGTAACAACGAATATTATGCATAGTATGTATTTAATGTTTATCTAGGACATTATGTATACATACATATATGTATAATATACATCCACATCCAGTCCGGCAATAAACCCTGATTAAAAATTTATCGGTTATACGTTAGCCGATGAACGGGGATGTTATTACCTGTCTAACATGCATATATCTTGCGTAAATTTCTTTTTCGATTTCATTCTCGCAAAAATTTAACTAACAACATGTACACGTACGTGTATCAAACTGTAATTACGAGCTTACAGTTGATCACGACCACGCCTATATCATGTGTATTTATGTACTTTACAAAATTTCGTAAATGAAATTTCATTTAATCTAAAGATTTTCGAAACAACTACACGTAACGAGATAATTTTAATCGTAGTATGACTCTCCAATTTCGTGGTGTGAACATGAGAATGAAAAAAAAAAAAAATGTACCCAATATAAACTGATAAAATAATTCACTCACTCATTCTATATGTGGTGTGTATATGTATGTATACGTATAGTTCTTTTTTTCTCCTTTTCATTTTTTTCAATGAACAGCATCGCGTAACACATGCTTATTTATGTTTATATATACCTATATATGTTCACATATCTGTTAGTTAAACCAAGCAGTGATGTCAACGACTCGGTGCCCTAAATAGTTGGTTCACAAACTTAACCCAAACTATATGCACATGTATTCTACATTGATTGCTCAGTTCATTTCATCGACGTACGATCAGAAAATTAGCCATTAATTGCGACATGCTCAAATTATTAATATTATCACTATTGTCACGAAGCTAATATATTGACTGCAGAAAAAAAGAATGAAAATAAAAGAAATAACGAAGGTCAATTTCAATAATGTTCAATCGAGTTATATATGAATAGTCCTTCGATTTCACCCGTCGATAATATGACGTCATGTCTCGGGCTGGGGTTGGGTTGGAAAATATTATCATCATCCGTATAATGTAAGGCTGCTTAATTCCACGTCAGCTGTTCGTGCCGTTAGAGCTTTGTTGATTCGAAATGTCGGTCAAGACTGACGGATAGAATCCCGCCGCACAAACGAGATTTGAATTTGGAAGGAAATACTTGAAGAAAAAAAAAAAAAGTATCAACTGTCGACTAAAATTTGAAAATTTGTGACGTATGTTTTGTTTGTTTGTTTGTTTTTTCTGCAGATTTCAAGTATATTGGCAATGCAATTTGTTGACCAGATTTCAATTCAGCTGTAGTGTACGTAAAACATATACCTATACACCTCAATACCAGAAGTGGAAATCAATTTGATTGATGATTATTAATCGATACGTTGTTGAACGGTATTTTGTTGATTTGAGAAATTATTATTAACACCGTATAGGTATATGCTATGACATTAGTCCCGTCGCCAAAGTTTTCATGTATATGAGGTATACTTATTGTCAGCGTGTCGTGTACTCTAGGCGAAACAAGAGACCCTGGCAATTGACGTCGTCGCGTCCATCCGATGACGACGGTAATGGAACGGGGCAACGTTCTCTTGTATTTTATTAGATTTTACCGTCTAGTCATTGTTGTTACTATCAATCATCATATATTGAAGGTAACTCGGTAGAAATTATTGAACAAGTATAAATAATATAGCGTAGAATAAATATTAAGGTCAGATACTCCCGCATAGGCAGATATTTTTCCACAAGGATACCTCCGTATTTAAATATTTAACACTTGGTAGATTGTACCCCGTGATATTGGTTTTTGTACGAAATTTTTAACAAAAAAAATATCACGTGAATCCACTTGGGAGTGAAGAGTGTCGAGAAACGTGACAAAATTCTTCTACGTATACACGATCTGTTGATTGTGAGTACGTTGCGATTACATGTTTGTAACCCGTAAAATCCTATACGTTTCGCGTTAGATCGAAAAATATGTAATGAACATTTGATTCCTAATGAATATTTACGTACATTTATTTTTGAAAAACATGTTATCGCGATCAAATTGCTATACGTAATTATGTACGTTTTGAATAATAAAGATATATAGGCGTACGTGAACACTGTACAGTTTGCGGTGGTGATGTTGTATCGAAAATGAAGGGCTTAATCAGTTGGAATATTTCTTGACTAAAAATTGCGTCCAATTGACTACACGATTGGTGTAATATTAGCTTTATTTTCATCAATTTTTCGTGATTCGTTGCGTTGAGCCGTCCTCGCAATTCCTTTCAAACAAGTTTTATACATTTTTAATATGCTATTCACACTCGCTCCTCATTTGAGTTGGTGAGAACACAGTCTGCCGTAACACTTTCCGGCGACGGCGGCGATGTTCTCTCCAATTTTCTCTCCATATTTTTCCCTAACGTACATTAACGTAACCCACGTACGTACACATGTTGATTTTTTTTTCTTTTTTGTTCCCAACTACATATATCTGTCGGAGATTTCCAAGTCTCGTACGTACTCGATTATAACGATAATTCTTATCATCGATTCATCGGCATTTCGGTGGAAATCTGCTTTGTCGAATTTTAAACTTTGAGAATCTTGAACTGACCAACTAGTTTCCAACGAACGGCAGCTAACCGAACACGTGTCATTTTCTAAATTTTTAAGCCATTCGCTAATACGTAAGTTACGTAACGACGTATACGTGTATACACCGGATACTTATATCTGGACACGACTCGCTCCGGAAAATAGTGAAAGATGACGAATAAAAAGAACACGTGATTCGGTTGCTTTTTGCTGGTACACGTGCGTACACGCACGTACTTTGATTGTATGTACTTTTTTGAAATACTATACGTAATATTCATTATTTGCAACAGTAGAAAGTTACGCATGTTTATTATTGTTTAATTATTCTGCTGAAATTTATTTTTTTCACGCTATACGCTCTCTTACTCATTTTGTACTTCCACAAATACCTGACACAAGTATAGATATGAATAATACTATCTCCCATCTGCACGTCACCTGTAAATATTCAGAGGATCAGTTATTATCGACGCATCGCGTTATGTCGACAGAATTTTTATTTTTTATTTTCACTACACGTGCTTACGTCTGCGGAGACTAAAAATTGTCAACATTTTGATGTATTCTATTGGACTGTACTTTAATTATTCTATTCATCACGCGCATCGCAATGGGAATCGTCTTCGGTCGTATCAAGTATCATACGACTGCGTGTGTACCTACATTAATTTTTTTCACATGCGTTGGAAATTTTTCAAATAGTATTTTTGTTCTTCCTTCTGTCCTGCGGTTTTGAACTTCATTTTGGGCCGTCTGAAAATAACTCTAATTTCCACCACCACCATTTTATTTTCAATGCTGAAAACAACGAAACCTTGGACCGAATGTTACTAAGAACTCGCAATCAATGCCGTGCAAATATCTTTGTACCTTAAATTGAAATCAAATTTTCATTCGTTTTTAAACCCGTCTTCGTACTCTGTTTTATGATGAACATTTCCACAATCGGATAATCTTCCAATTTTATTTTTTTTATCAAACTTTTTTATAAGTTCGATGATTTTTCATACTTTCAACCGTAAAGGAGCGAAAAAATGAAAAATAATCAGACGGACATCTTCATATTGTTATTCCAATACGTGTCGTTCCCCTGATATAAGAGTTTTTAAAAAAATTTCTTTTAACAAATAACTTGTGAAACTCACAATATTGAAGTTAAAATATTCTCGTCTCTGCAGGTTAATCATAACCACATAATTTTCAAAAGCCATTCGAGTATTCAGGAATTACGAATTCTTATTTCAGAATTTTTATAATTCTTGTCCAAATTTTATTTTTTATTATCAGCCATACTTATAAATGCTATCTTGAATCGCGACTTGTGATATTAAAATAGTATAATCTGATTGATGGAAATGCGTTGGTTTTTGTTTGAGTAAATTTTACTTTGCACTTCACATAATTACATATGAGATGTTGTTGTGTTGTTATTTGTGGAACTCAAATTATACATATAATTATTTGACTTGCAAGTTTCAATTTATTTGAGAATGTTATTAATATATTTACTAACATTTAGTGACCGTAAATTGTAGTTAACTCGCAGTTCTGTTGCGTAATATTGTTTTGGAAAAAAAGATTAATCGTCAGAGGGTCGCCAGGCATATAGGATCTTCGAAAATATTATAAAATTTCTCGTTGCGTAATACGCACTCGCGTTAGTCTTGCTCCGTTCTAATGGCATATTATTCGGCTATTTTTGCTTGTTGGCAAATAGAACCTTCGCATTCTATTGCAAACCTAGATCACGTCCAAAATTGTCTCTTTGAGACCTATGCTGTGGGATAACTATAGCTATTCATGTGATGTGATGCTACGACGTCTATACCGATTAGGAAACCAAGGAATATTTTTTTCACCCCTAACATTTATTCATTGCTCTCATTGGCAATCATGTAACGTATTTTTGTTACGTCCACACTCATTTTCTTCGAGTGTTCACTGCAGGTAGGAAGACGCTAAAACGCTGATTGAGACTACCACATTGATTGACTTTGTAAAAATGCTAACTCTGAATAACAACCCATTAGAATACAGCGAGAAGGGGGGCCTGTAGGTGTGAAGGTTCGGTTCCTGGTGCATAATTAATACGCATTTACCCAGTCAACTAGATTCAAATAAAGCTGGAACCGCTGCTGTGTTAACAAGTGAAGGCAAAGAGCCGTTTTCAATTAGTAAGTCAATCGACGAAATATATGTGTAAAAATGTGGTACATAAATCAGATACTTAGGTGTATGTACTACATGGAAACTACGTCTACTACATGGCTCTGCTACTACGCAGCTTCTGATGTGTAATCCTAATTATATTTTCAAATCACTCGAAGTGAGAGGGAATTTGAGATAAATCTAGGGTATGGTCAGTAGCCGTATCGACGATATAGGTGTATTCGCGATATAATCCTTCCGCTCAAGTCTAACAAGGTTATTCAATAACGAGGACAATCTAATCTTAATATTATGCATTATCGCCTCAATGAAGAATATAAATAAATAACATTATTTACAAATGATTTATGGATGCGCACGATCATTTTATTATTCAATGATCAATCGAATGCATTTTTTTATTCTTTGACTTCAAGGCGATAATTGTTGTCACCCTTATCTTTAGATTTGTTTGATGGTTCATTTTAGCAGATTTTTTGCCAAAATGCAGACAAACTATATTCTCATCCAATGATAGAATTTTTAGCTCCTTGCAACATTTAATAAGTGTCATATCTTTGTGTACATTTCTTTTCTCTCTCTTGTCCAGTCAAACAAACCGACTTTTATTTACATCAAGTACATGACATTACTATAGTGGTGTGATATCTGGAAATTTCCATTGATATTCGAAGGTGATAGTCAGCATACTCATTTGTTTGTTTTCATATTCTGTTTCAGATACTAGGCCAGCCAGCTGTTGGGCCATTCTTGTGGTGTGACTACTTCTTTTGGTCAAACTACAGTTTGGTAGTGTTGCTCGATACCTTCTTCTATCAAAGTAGTTGGTCATCGGTCACACGTAGCAGGAATGGACACATCGGGCTTGCCTGTACCGGATGCAATCCACCCTCTTGTAGAGCAGCTACAGGAAGCTCTGGTGCTTGAGACCAAATATCAACCCAACCTTCAATTACCCATTACCACCCAGGTAAGTTCAGAATTGAGTGGGTTTACCCTATGATAAAGATCTTCCCTTTCTACAACAATTAGTCAAATTATCAGTCACCGACTCTGCCCATTTACCATTGTCATTAATCAAATTCGTTTTTTTTTGTTTTTATGAAAGAATGACGAGATAACCATTGGCGCTCGGGATGGATCCGCACATGTATTACGTTGCTTAAAGGTATGGTACGACCTACCTTCGGATGTCTTCTTCATTGCCATCAATTTGATGGATCGCTTCTTGACCAAAATGAAAGCAAGACCTAAGCATATGGCATGCATTAGCGTATCCGCCTTCCATATTGCTGCTGTTCAAATGGCGCAATCATTGGATGCAGATCATCTAGTTTCCATCTCTCAATGCAAATGTACTGGTGGTGATTTGAAACGTATGTCAGAAGTTATTCGCAACAAGCTTGGATGGGCTCCTGGAACTCAGCTTGTTACGGCCCTCACTTTTCTGCGGCTGTTCAATGTCATGTTTCATGCAGCTGCTGCACAGTTAGGACTTGCCGAACTATACGCAAGTATTGTCAAAGTACGTAGACAAATTTTACTTGGATAACGAAGTTGTCACAAATTTGCTTGACAAGGATTCCATTTATTTGTCATTTTCAATAAAATCTGCGGCAAATATAATATGACTAAATTTCATAGGAGTCTGAACTTCTCTTGAGGCTGGAAATGGTGGCATGCGATGGAAATTGTGCTAGCCTACGACCATCTGAAGTCGCATTGGTTTTGTTATGCACGTACCTGGACGCAGCTGTGAATCGTCTGGATAACAGTGCCGAAGCTGCTATGTCTTTAGTAGGTACACCTGGCCCCTCCACGTCTGACTTAGCAATGGCTGCTACTCCAGCTCATCAAATGTTGAGACTCGTTGACTTTGCTGCTGAGCTCCAGAAGATTTGCAAGGTAAGACGAAAACGAAAAAAATTGCATGAAACTTGTATTGTTGATATATGTATAAACGAGGTCACTCAACGACAACTTGAACTGAATTTCTCATCTATCATCACGTTGTTTCCATTGTTTTTCAGATTCCGAAAAACAGCCTCTATCGTACACACGAAGCAGTGGGTGCTATTTTGAGCAAGTACAATGCACAGGAACAAACACCTCATAGGCAGAGGCTGGTGTGGAGGTTGTCCTCCAGAACTGCACGTCTTCTTCGACCAACAGATAAATTCACCTCCAACTTACCAGCTATTGCTGAACATGCACCTATTCCATCACCTAGCAGGATTAGGTATATATACATGGATGGTTATTTAAAATTTCTTAAAAATTTCAATCTTCTTACAATGCCGAATGATATACATCAAGCTGGCAACAAAACTACCTTCGATTATGCATAGTAAATAATTGATAAGCTTTTGCAATTCCAATTTGTTGATATGCAATCATTCAATGACACTCGTATCTTCTAGAGTATCGATATATGATCGATCGGATTGTCATATGTGTATGTTACATGACTTTATTATTGGAGTTGAGAAGCAAAAGTATGAATGAATTGTCCATAGTATTTGAATCGTGAAATTATATGAACGTTGATCGTTTACCTGTTCAATAAGGTATAAGCAGCGTTCACCATTCACCAATTGTTTATTTTTTATCATCAAAGGTTACGTTTTAGACAGTTGAGGGTGTAGTTAGTAGTTGCTTCGATCGAACATCGTTTAATCAAATACATTACTTACCTTTGGTGTTTTCTTTTGATTTTCTTTAGAAAAAGTTGGAAATTTACGCGTCGTCATGGCAACAAGAGGCGATAAGATGCCATATTCACAATGTGCATCCAAGGTATTTATGAATTGCAGCTCGGGCCATCTTCCCGAAATATATCACTTCTTTTTTTTTTATTTTTAGTAGTCATTGTTCGCAATCACTAATCATCTACTGTTGTTGCTAATCCAAACAAACATAAAATTGAAAGAAAAGACTTCAAAACATAAGTTTAGTATTATAATAATTTTTTACACTCACATTATCTCATTTTCAATTATCACATTTTCGTTGAAAAGTGCTAAAGCAGATACTTGAACATTTATGTTATTTTAATTCAGATAGTGTTATATAAAGGTAGGTCTTGAAACCCAGGTCTTTGTTCAGATTGTCATGAATATTCCAACTTCATCTATGAATTGATTTTCTTTGATAAAAGAACATCATCTCAATCATGTCAACAGCTAGACATCCAGAGTCAGTTAATATGGCAGTTATGGACCAGTTGAAGTGTGTTTGTGTTTGTTTTCTTCAAAGGATATTTGGCTATTTGTCTATCATAGATAATCAAACATTCAATTCTTGAAATGCTTGTCCAATACCTATCAGATTAATTTAATTCTGAGGAGGGGGGTAGCCTGCGCTACAGCTCGTCTCAATACGTACATTGAGTTGGAAAAAAGAGTGGGCTTACTTGAGAAGTGTTGTGAATGTGTGATTTTTTCATGGGACACGATGTCTTTTATATTTCAGCATCATGGTTCGGTCAATTGTCGAGTTTGTCAATATTTTCAATTACTTATCGGTTTTGGTATTTATTCACTTATGAATAAAAATCGAACGACCAAAAGCGAAAATTCAATTAAAGTTTTGCAAACTCATGACTCTACCGTTTATTTCTGATATTCTCAGCACTATCTTTCTTGTCTTAACACATTCCTTTTCTTGTTGATTCAAGGTGTGGCAGTATAAGTTCGTCATCCAGCTGGACCAGTGAAGATGAAAATGGCATTGATTGGGATATGGAGAATGCCGAAACAATGTTACATCCCATTGATTGGCCAATTCAATGTTGATTCAGTTAATGGTATGAACTCGCAGACCTAGATTTACAACATTATAAATGCCAATCGTTCAGCTCCTGTCACATCGTATTTCGGTTTGGCTTTGCATTTCGTCTAAAAAATGAATTGGAATTTTTTTGAGAAACCCCTATGCCGAGAACCGAAGGCAAAATGTAATATGTTTGTTTGTTAGTATTTTGTTGATTCAACTATATGCTAAACGGAGGAATTTCATGGGCAACTAATGGTGAGGAGTCCTTCACAAATGAATTATCTCTAGAAACCTTGACATTTAATGCCGTTTGTCTTTCTTCCTCGCGATAGTGTCTCTACATATAATATTCGCAACACGTTCTAATATTTCATAAACGTCGGCATACAGAACAAGTCAAGGGATCGTCTTTAGATGTCACACAATTCGCGAAATACAAAATAAGAAAATTCTTGTATTCAATGTGAAACCCCGCAGTGCATAGTGAATAAGAATTTCTTTCCAGCATCTAAGTATATGATTACGATAGTCGTACATACATTTATTGAAATCATTAAAAAACTACAAAAAAAATTACAAAAAAAAAAAAATCTTATGCACAGGAACAAAAAATACAAACAAAAACAATACAAAAGAAAGTAAAAATAAAAAAAAAAAATAAAAAATTATAAAGCGTAAAAAAAGTTTTAATTTTAAAACAAGTAAAAATATAAAATGAATTATGTATTATGTAGGTAAACTTATTAAGGTGGCTTGACATAGCATAAGTTTCAAGAGCTGATTGGTCGATTTGGAATGTTTGTTTTTTGATTCCAGAATCCTGTAGACTTGCATATCCATGAATTGTAAATACATTTTTTTTAGTCTTTGAATATCTAAGAATGCCACAGATAACGAAACAAGATCATTTAGGTTTACACTAATAAATATATCAATGAACAATCAGGAAACCATAGGATGGCTAGTTCTCGATTCTGGAATCATTCCAATGGTTCATTAACATTCACAAGTGGTTGCATAGTAGATGAAAAGATTTCATCAACTTTTCAAAACAGCCTGTGACCCGGCTGACAATAATGGGCTATTAGCATGGTATCAAACCGCTAGCGTGACGGTAGTGTGGAGAGATGTGTGAATTTTATCCAGATACGCCATTGTCATCTTATCTGAAAACTTTGTGGCTACTCTCATAAATTCCATGTTACAATTGACGATTTCAAGAAAAGTGAAAAATTATATATTTATTTATTTGTTACTACAAATAATTCGAAATTATTGATTATATATTTTTATATTTGTTTGATAAATTATTGAAAATAATAAACATGTTGTGGAATACATGAGAAAAGATCTAAGAGTGGAAAGATGGTCGGATGAGCGTCAGGACATAGCCAGTTTGTGCTAGTCAAAAGTCACTATCTTTAATTCTCTTTGTAATTTCTTTTGTTAGTTGCCTCATTTACTATCATCGTGATGAACCGAATCACATAAATATTATTTCCAAGAATCAAAAATAATATCAACATATATTTGGGTCATTGTAGCATTAAAAGAAACCGATTCAAAAAG
The DNA here is from genome assembly GCF_917208135.1 of Athalia rosae. Lineage (NCBI taxonomy): Eukaryota > Metazoa > Arthropoda > Insecta > Hymenoptera > Athaliidae > Athalia > Athalia rosae. The sequence continues at coordinate 25,566,634 of NC_064026.1, read as the reverse complement.
CAGCTTAAATCTCAACGATTCTACAAACAAGAATCACAGAAAACACGATAATATACGAATTATGTTAAATTCAAACAAACGATTAAAATTAAATATCTCAGGGTAATTCATTGTCAAAAAATTCTCTGAGAAACATTACGATACGCGTGTCCATACGGTGTTACAAGAAGTTAGCGCAATCATTATGGACGCATACCAGTTTTTAGTTACATGCAACCTCTATGACTTTTCTACCAACATGGTTTTTATTAGCTCTAATACAAACCATAAGGAACATCCGCTGAAAGAAGGCCTTGATCAATCTTTATTAGTATGAATAATATCTAAATTCTCTCGAAGTTCACACCACCAATCGTAGTATGTTCTACGTTGCCGTGATTGGCAGTGGTATGAATGCATCTATTTCAAAGATATTTACGAAACTAACTTAAGATTCGTCTTAATGACAGTTGTCGTGCTTTACGTATAATAATAAGTCCGGGTATTCTCATAATTGAAAAATAAAATTCTTTTCATTTTAGTATGTGAAAATCTTAATCTAATTTTATTTGTCATTTAATCGTAGCATGTTCTACGGCCGTTCGGTCATGGCGGTATCTTTTCCCATGACTATCCAAAATATTTCTCAAATAAATTATCCTTCAGACGTATTTGTTTCTTTTTTATGCAAACTTCATCGACGCCTCTGAAATAATATAACTCTGGTACACCGTTTGCTCCTACCCCGTGAAAATCGTGTTTTATTTTCAATGATGTGATAATTTCTTTAAAATATTTTTCAGTCATACTGCTTTGAAATGTCAGTTGCCAGACCAATTTCAGATCTGAACATTACTCCGGAGCTCTGAAAACTGTTGGTATGAATTGTTGTGGGGGTGTGGGGAAAGGAACATTTTGTTTCGTTGTTGTATACCAATTGACATTTACCGAAATGATGTTATTCATTCGTTCGGATTGTCATGACTTTGACATACCGTTTACCTTCCAAATTTGTTATTCCACTATTAGTGAGAATGAAAATTGCCTTTCCCGGTTAGCTGACTCTTGCATCGAACATGTAACAAAAAAAGTAATTAATGTCAAACTATAAAGCCGAGCAAAATTTGACATAATAATATAAGAGAATTTTTTTAGAAAGTAGTAAATAAAGTGATGAACGTAAGTACTATCACGTTGTTACATCTGTGATACATCAGCCAGCCAGCCAAGTATAATCTTAAATAAAATACTGTCAAAAGTACAAAATAATTATTTGAATTCGTTAAAGAAATCAATGTGAATAAAAGTATTTCAACATGCCCTTTAGAAGGGTATAAGATCTCAGTCACAGAAATTTAGTCGAATCATGCAATTGTATCATATATGGCAGCGTAAATTGACTCCAGAAAAGTTTTATCGATCAGGGATGTTCTTATGAGACTAGAGAAAATATTTCTGTTGTATGATTAGCAGAAACTCGTCTTTATATAGTTATATAGCATTCAGCAACAGTTTAGTTTGTCATACAAGATATTCATGGTGGCTTGATTGCTTGAGTTTGCAGTTGCAGAACATTGTTATTATCGGGAATGAAAAATTGATATTTTATTAAAATAGTGTTAATGAGATGAAATTATGTCATCAGATCTTATTTTCATTTTTATTCGATTCTGCATTCAAGTGAGAACATCCCCCAAAATACTATCAAACATGCTATTTTTTATCTTAATCGCCATTACTCATAAGAACGTAGAGTCTAAGCAGATACAAGGTATTTTTCGACTGATATCTTATGATGACACATGAAGGTATTTCTGAAGTTGCATATTTGAATAAAGTATGAGAGAGTGTATGTTCATGGAATATTTAATGATAAAAACAACATAATTTGTAGAACATATTCTGTATGGTACAAGTGTATCATCCAGAAAAACGCATCGGCAGAAGAACACATAACTCTTGTAAATAATGAAAAAATGTATTTTCTTTTTTGTGTTACTTGCATCTGCCGATATTTTGATGTTAAATATCTTATTATTATTGTAGAACATTTGATAATGATAATGCACAATGTTTTGCCCCTTAAATGTTTACAAAAATAGTAAAAGAAAAAATCATAATAATTACAAATAGGTATGTACGTACGTACATAAGGGTACAATATACCTATTGTATGTTTATCTACGCATACACAGGGTCAAGTAAGAGAACACTGCGCAGATCAAATACCATGTCTAATTGTAAGTGAGGAGACAAAAGACGTTTGTTTCCTTACTATAAAATTAAAAAACAATTTAATCAACTTCGTGATATCGTTAGATTGTTCAGAAATGATATGCTGCTCTCTTTTTTCATCTACTCAAAATCGTTGGAATGGATAGTCATCTCTCCTCACCCTTGTATATACATATGTATAATATTTAATATATTATTGGAAGTAATCAAATATTTCATTTATTATCATTTGTAGGATTATGTCATTACTTTCAATTCCACTTGCATATGTACATCTCCAACTTTACTGTTCGATAACGGATAATCAATTACCTACGTAACATTGTATTCCAAACGAATTTTTCAAAGTGTATGATGTTCATATAATCGAAAAGATCCGTGTTTTTGATTTGTTCGACGTTTGGCGTGCATTTTGCGAAAATAACACGATACTACTCCTACACGTCTTATGAACCTTTCATGGAATAATAATTGTATAAACGCATAGAACTTTACCCCCCTGTTAAGTGTTACTATTATGGTATTCCATTTCAATGCCATCAAACCATTAGAATTATTCGGGTTATTTTGTTGGGGTTGTTTTTTCTGAGGTCAACTAGTCGCGGCACGCTTATTTAATTGGCAGCAAAGGCGGTTTGAACATGAAAAACCCAGAACCGCCCCCTCAACCATTATCTTGAAAATCTGTTTGCTATAAAATCAAGTTGTGTACAGCAGTTATTGGTCTCAAGCATGGATATTTCTTGGTTTCAATAGCATGAATGACTCCAATAGCAGTTATTTCATATTTTAGTACCAATAAGTGCCTTACACGTTGAAAATATCGCGGTAGTTTTCTCATTCGGTAAAAGACAGATATTACGCTTACGAATATTCGCGCCACCACTGGTAGATCTTAGATAATATGGATAATAACGAAGGAAAGAAATTATGAATTTTTCAAACCCTTCTCCGAACATATTCTATAATCACAACTACAAAATCTGCAGCGAACATTACTGAATTTAGTCCCATTTTTCGAAATGTGTAATCAATAAATTATGCAATTCTCGAACAATGTTTTACTATTCTATGAATATCTTAAACTAATTGATTGTGTTCTATATATATGAGAGAAACCCCCAAGTGAATGAAATTGTAATATCGAATAACTATTATCATTAATCAACATCATCTAAATTTCCTCATCAGAGATTTATCAATCTTCACAACATACTTTGATGATTTAGTAAAATTAACAACAAAATAGGTCACACGTTATTATATTAATGTGTACTTATGTTATACAAATAACACTTGACTGATAGACAAGCGTTATCACGACTTGTCTTTGCATGCCGCAACATCAATGAAGTTTCAAATTTTAACAGTGTAACTATAAACATACATCATATTTGTAATGCACAAGACAACCCATCTGCAATAAATGCAATCTACCACATAGTCATGGAAAATTTTTATTCACAACTTTACATTTTTCAACCCATTATGGAAATGTGTTCTCATGGTGGTTTTTAGTTTACAATCATATTGCACGTCATGTCATGTACATAAAAGTATATTATTATATTAAGTTGTAAAAAATCAACATAAATTATAAAAAAAATTTATACGTTATGAATAAACTCATGCTCGTACATACATTACCATCATCACGTGTAACGTTATATTATCTGATGTTCCCAAATAATTAATTTCCATATCATAAATTGTTAAAATTGAGTTGGCCATGAAAACTGTTCAAGGTGTTACTTTCTGAAAGTGACAAGTCCATTTTGTTTCTCATGTTTTCTTACTATTCATTAATTAATTTCTCGATTAAAGACAACCTTTTTTTACGACTATAGCACTTCATAATAAGCATTCTATTTTTCATCATTTCTATAGCCCGGCCCAAAATATGTATGGTAATGATCAAGAGGCTTGTTGGATTCACTGGAAACAGATGGATTGCTGTCAAAAACTCTAGCCAACCAATACATAAAACTTTTGCCAATTGAATAACATAAGTCACATATGAATAAAGAGCTCTGTAGGTTCTTCTAAGATATAGTTTATTTCCAGATATACAAGATTGTAAATCAGGACTGGATGCCAAGTGCACAAGCCACTTGATGAGATCATCAAAATTACAGTGTCATAACTCCCACTTGCAAGAAAAACCCGCAAAAAATCAACGAAGCAATGCAAAGAAACTACATCCTAATTGTCAAATAAGAAATACAGAATCAAGTGGGTGGATATGGTTTAGATTCTCACATCAGAACGAATATGATCAACGTTAATAATTTTCAAACATTTCTCTTTTACAATCATCTTTCATAAAGTTGCCTGTTCAATAATTAGTCAGAGAAATATCATTGATCATGACACTCTTCTAGATAGAAGAACAACGGTTCCGATTACACCGCAAATGATTCGTGATGCTGTTAAACAATTGCACACAAGGAGAGTTTTCATCAGTTCAGCATTAATCGCCAGCCACTTGCGACGACGGTATCCTATAGAAAATGATCCAGATGCACTCAAAGAAGAGTTAGAGGATAAATTAAATTGTGCTGTCTGTGTTGGTCTAATTGCAAAGTGTGGGGACGATAAGTATGGCATACCTACGTTACGCCAACAAGCGAGTCTGAACAAGACTGCTATTACTGCGTTTTGGGATGCATATTACAAAGTAAATACAGCAGATGACTATGGAATAAATATTCAGCACCTTCTTAATTTCCAGGGTGATCCACTATCAACCCGTGAGGAATCTATTGCTCCTGCAATTCCTGGGATAAGAATATCCAAGAAACGAGCAAGTCCTGCATTAAAATACAGGTCCGAATGTGGAAGTGAACTTTGGCGATATACTGATAGAATTGATAATTGATCAGGGAATATCACGCATTATATCTGAGAGTCAAATCATGCAGTTATCACAGTTGAAATGTCACAATAAAGAAGTTCATTCTAACAGTTCAACTGTTGGCTCTCGATTATGACTAGTGATTAATCTTTACATGGAAATGTTGAATTGAACCATTTGATACTTTCTATTTATAATATATTTATACAAACAATACAATGTATACTGCTTTGTAGTATGAACTTATTAGAAACTTCTATGCACACAAGATTTCCTGATTATTGTAAAGGTAACATTTACTACTTTGTAATGGATATCAAATCCGAAATGGCACTTAAAATACTCTGTATTCCAATTCTATTATTTTTTAGGCAACACTTGACCAGTGACTTGTCATTTGCCATCTATACTAGGAATCGAGTAGTTTCTCAATGTGTTGCGATGTTCCAGAACATGAATCTCCTTTAGAAGACTTGCCACAGCATGCCTCAGTTTATGAAATTGGGCCATGGATAGTTCAAAAGTCTTGGATTCTCCAGAGGTTAGTGTCCATTCCATTATGATACTTGGCTCCAAGACTCTCGATAACATGCTAAGAAGAATAATTAACTATTATTTCCATTAGGAGTAGCTTTTAGCAAGTAAACTGTGGTAGATTGCAATTTGGGTCTTGACTAGAATGCTGCTTACTTATTCAAATTTAATGTAACTCATCCCTGATGACTCAACTTCATTCTTGTAATTTTGGATGTCATAAAAAGAGAATCTCGTTTCTTACCTCGAAGAGATGTTAATATCAATCCGCCATCGACATGACTTCAATTGTGGGTAAAATTGAGTTATGTGCATCAATTCATTGATCAAAATAATTCTCCTAGGCCCATAAACAACAGTGGATAAGTCTTCTATGCAATCTGCAGATAATCTATAAAATAGAATGTGCATTCAAACCAATTGATCAGAATGCAGTTTCATTTATAACCATATTAGTTACTCAATACTGAAGCAGTTAAAAAAATAAAATGCATAATAACTTCAATTCTTGCAGGCATTCCTTGAACTCGGTGGGTTTGATGGAACCTGGTGATAATCGCAGATGGGTGTGTAAGATTCTGAACACTGCATTATACCATAAATCGACATTTTCCTGTGAAATATTGTACTTTTCACAAATCCTGTCCAATACTCCTTCTTCAATGTGATCTCTTTGAATGGACTTAACAGCAACTGCAAGAAACAAACAATATATTTGTACCAATTAATATAAATTTTGTACAATCTCGTTTGTTCGAAATTCAGTAAATGTTTCTTATGTCAATGTTACTAGCGAAGTAAAGTCTGCTCTCCAGCTTATCAAAATAGTCATATTTAAAGACTACAAAGGTACTGCTTTAAAAACTGTCAGCTGTCATTTAGTATAACGTAACCTTACATTGATGGAGATCAATTAAATCCTGTAACCTGGCACTTACGTTGTATTAAAGGACGAATCACTGGCTTTTGAAGTTCTGCTAAATGTTTACTTTTATTTCCCAAAGAGGAAATTTGGGCTTGAAAAGTGGTGGACATATTCAATTAGTAAAGATTGAATTTTACGTCACAAATTTGGGAGCTCTCATTCGTACTACTTTTGTTGGCGACAAGCGTATCGCCCAACAGCAGCCAGCTATCCAAATACTTGAAACTTGAGTTTACGCCTACGCAGGACAAAGATCATGTACTACCTATATTCCTTTGAAAATTGTACATGCTTGCATAGATATTTCCCTTACAATTCTAAATTTACGGGTTTGCCAACCGACAATTCGAGTCATGCAGCAGAGTGTTTCAATTCCATTCGATTGTTATCGCATCTTTTTTCGTAACAAAGAGTTTTTGATAAATCTGAATTCGGTGTTGAGGGTATGGTAAACCAATCATTGTAATCAATATATCAAACCCAGCAGATAATTAATCGTGGGTGATGAAAAGAAATATATATAATAATCGTCAGTATGTAAATTAAATGTACAAGTAAGGTAGTTGTACGGAGGAAGTGGTACTTCGAAGACGTCATAGATTTTCCATTTTCCTGCGCGAACTCTGCGCAGGAAGTAAAGTTTTCTCTGCTCATTTCATTCATGGTTGTTGACGCTTTTCCGGTGCGTAAAGTCTCCCGAGTGTTTTTAAGCTTAAAAATAATCATCATAGTATAATAATAACAAATTTACCCAAAGTGATACAACCCAAAACGACCGAAAAAATAAACAATGAAGAGGATTTTTTTATAACGAAGGTAAATACATAATATGCTTTGATGCCTCTTGACCTTGTTCGATATAATTACGAAAATTAAGGTTCGCCATCTTTGGTTGCATTTCATAAGATTTTTTTCACTCTTGGAAAAAACGTTTCTTATTCACATTTTTACCCTATATTGTGCGATATTTTACACACTTGTTGATCTAGATAACTCTCTAGAGTAATTGTCAACAATGTAGTTGACAATATCTCTTCAAGAATTGGTAAATTTAGGTTATCGGTTTTACGACTAATTACCTTCTTTATCCCAACAGCCAGCTATTCGTTTTGCGATGTCCTAAGCCCGTGAGCAGAGCTAGATACAGTATTTTGGAAAAATTACAATGTAAGTTTTTCTTCAATATTTTAATGTGCCTTCCTCCACAAACTCAGGAATTTTCTTACCTTGTCTTTCTTCTTCAAATTTCAAAGTCACACTCCCTGATTATTTGTAACTGTGGACCATCTGTGCCAAAAAAGGATTGCTAATTGTTAGTAATCTCGCGTTTTAACACCATTTTCCTTCAGAATGAAATAGCAGAATGTTCATTGTGCAGAAAAGAATCTTCCTCATAGTGACCCCATTCTTTGCCTTATTTGTGTCGTCAAAAATTTTTTTGGCTATGACAGAACTAGCTCACTAGCTTCTGCTAAAAAAGCCTTTGTACTATTAATTATACTTGTTACTTCTGGTAAAGTGACCTATTTCGAATTTAGTGTTATTCCTTATGGTATTATTCAATTTCTACAAATTGTCCCAATACCACTTATATCGTCTGTGAGTTTAGCAATCTGTTATTTGAAAATCTAAATTTTTCTCCCCAGAAACTCTATCCTTAGTCAGACTCATTTAATTTCCCAAGTTTCATATAGCATAGTGATACGGAACATTATCTTTAATTTTCCAAATAAGTAGTTGACTTGCTATGGGCAGGCAGGTTGCTTGGAATGATTCATCAAAAACTGCAGCAAACCAATTCGTGATCCATAATAGTTCTTTATATTTTTGATTAGCTAATCAAAAGAACGATTCTTTATCTTTCTTTCAACAGATGTTTAGTCCAGTGCAAATAAAGCAGGAATATACAGGGGTGGAGGATGCTAATCAGAGTGGTATTAACGGTGTCCCAGGTAGTTCTGATTACACGGTGTTTACCAATCAGGACGTCGAGTACATGTATCGCCAATTGCCACAGTTCTGGGGTCAGGCTCAATTGCATCAGTCGCAGATCCCTATAGATTTACCGTCAAAGGGGGAGGCCTTAGTCCGACCAGATCTTCCGCAAATGGGTGTAAGTATGATGAAAAAAATAAAAATCCCATTATCCACCTTAATATTACAGCTTTTGTGCATAGTTTTTAATGCACAAAAATAGAAAATATGTGTTGTAGACTATGTGCGTATTTCACTCTAATATATATGAAGCTCTACTTGTGTAAATAAACTTTTTTTTCTGACATCGTGTAAAAGTAGTACTTAATAAAAGTTCAAGGTATCTTCACTACTAACCTACGCTGTACTTATTACATAACGTAAGTTTAGTCGATCCACTCTGCACATTCAGTGCAAGGTTTTGTGAAAATTACTTGAATAAAAATCGAAGCATTCTGCTCATGCATCTTGATATGCAAGGTATCCACTAATATGAGTATTCTTTACCTTTAGTACGACTATGCTGTATCTTTCAGATAACAGTTAGTCAAAAGTTACCTAGGAAATTTATTGGAAGAGTACGATCAATGAATGCGTCGAAGTAAGATGCGTGTAACTGAAATTAAAATCAGACCAATTTATTAATATTACAAATCAGAGTTCAAAGTTCATTGCAAAATTTAATTCAATGGTTCTCTTCATCTCACAAAGGGACTTGTTTTTCCATATCTGTAGTCTGATTCCATTCGATACATACGATCATGCTCGGACTCGTCACGTTTCGAATTGGAGGCATGTATGTGTTTTATAGGGCTGTAACCTAATCGTGTTTCAATCTTCCTCACTGATTCCGGCTATAGAATTAATGTGTGAATGACTTATATTAATGAAATACTCTTTTGAACGACTAATATGAATATTTATTCATGTACATATTAGGTTCCTATTTTTGTTTATTCTTTTTTTTTTTTACAGCAGAGCATGCCCCAGCTGGCAGTTTCTAGCTATCTTCAACAGCACGCAATGCCTTTCCAAGTTTCCTCACATCCTCAAGAATCGAGCAATGAGACTCAAACAACTCAACAAAATCAGCCAAACATTACTCAACAACCCCAGCAAAGTCAGCTTTCTCAAATAAGCCAACAGCAGACAAGTATAAATCCATCGTTGCTAGGCATTCCATCCACGTCACCAGCCAAACATAATGGCCCTGGACGGCCACCAAAATCTTCGGGTGGAACTGGAAGTCTTAAGAAATTAAAATGCCAGTGCGAAGTTTGTTTCAAAGAGTTTGGCCACAAGAGCAACTTGTTCATCCACATGAGAACTCATAATGGTGAAAGACCTTACAAGTGTACTCAATGTGAAAAATGTTTCACACATAGCGGTAATCTAGCTATTCACATGAGAACACACTCTGGCGAAAGACCATATGCGTGCCAAATATGTGGAAAAATGTTTAGTCATAGCGGTAATTTGTCCACGCACTTACGCACACATTCCGGTGTGAAACCATATAAGTGCAGCGTATGTGCTAAGGAATTCAGACACAGCGGGAATCTATCCATACACGAAAGGATACATTCAGGGATAAAACCATTTCAATGCAAAGTTTGCGGCAAAGAGTTTTATCACAGTGGTAATTTAACTACTCATATGAAGAAGCATCCTGGATTATTAAACATAAACACGGAACAGTGTGAGAATAGTAGTGATATAATAGTGAGTTCTGTACGCAATGTGAGCAATAGCAATGCGGTCAAAAGTGAGTGTAGCGATGAAGCTTCCTTAGATGACCCATCCATTTTGAGATCTCCTCCAAGTTAATAATTTCAACAATGATATTCCATCCAAACTCTAAAAAATATCCAAAGCATTTACTGTGTGAACATTGTTCACTTTACAATTTTGTAAAACTAAACTTATTATTGCACAATATTCTCCGATTAAATGTTGATCATGAAAATGACCATAGTAATTGTTCTATAAACTTTAGTATAATCTTATTGGTATCGATGAATCTTACAAAGCTCAGTCTCTTATCCCGGAAACGAGTTGCTTGAGATATTCACAATATAAACTTTGATAATGGGTGAACGACAGTTTATACAGTACAGATCACATTCTGCCTAAATAAGCTTCAGAATTTAATTGCACGCAGTTATTCGTTTTTATTGGAAAACATATTCAGTAACATGTCTCTGTTATCCCAACTCACTCACTTCGCGCATTTAGATTTTGTGGTTTTGATATCTTGTAAACGTGTTACTGAAACGAGCAACCTTTATTATCATGAGCTTGGCGAAATGTTCCACACCATGGATGAACGAAGATTATGATGATCTTTAAGTTCTTATGGTTTCAAAACCATACCCAATGTACGAGAAAAAAAAATACCAAAACTGATTGGTAACCAAGAATCCGAAAAAGACGCGAGAAAAACAAATTTCTGAACTCATTCATACGCAATTTGAATGATGAAAACAAGGACTTGGGTTGATTGTTGACATAAGTATGCAGATTATCTGTTATAAATTAACAAGGATAATCGTAATTGCATGACGAGCCCGATTCTCAATGTATAACTAGGTAGTAGTACTGCCAGTACATACTTTATACAATGTCACTTATATTTGAGGGCACAGTTAAACGAGCATCCTGCTGATAGAATTTCAAGAAAACTGAGTACCCCTTAATTTTATGTTTACTCCAAGCTAATTAAATGCTACTCTGCTAAATTTTGAGCTGCAAGATAAATCCTAGTTTAACTGCAGGCCAGCAACAAAGGGTTCATTAAAAATCGAACTACATCATGATTATGAGTTTATTTCAGGCTAATTGAAATACCCAAATGAAATTCTCAGCTCCAAGAAATTGAAAAAGTTCGAAACCGAATGTCGGTGGCTTAACTCTCAGTATAAACACTGGACTTTGAAGAGACAGTACAAATGTCAATTTCAATTTTTTCATCAGTGGAGACAGAACAGGTTTTGGTTCATCCTCCTGAAAAATCGTATGTCACAGAAGAGAAGCTGGGTGATAGTATACTCTCTCCTGCTCTCAGGCCTCTTTCTTTCTCCATTCTTAGAAATTGAAAATTTGACATGGTAGCATTAATTAACTTGAAATGAGCCTAAAATTGTGGTTACTAGCTTAAGAAAGGTACATCTGAGATGGATGTAAAAAACGGTCAAATTTGGAACAGTGAAAAAACATGCATTCAGTGTAAATATGCGATCAATAATTTCAGGTTGTGCTGAAAAAAATCTCAATTTTAATGGTTTTGACGAATTATCGTAAAAAAAAAAAAAAAAAAAAAAAAAACGAAAAAAGAAAAAAAAACGAGAAAAAACAGGTAGTGAATAAAACAAAACGATATAAAAATGATAAACTTATAAGTGAAAATATAATTATTTAAATGGAATTCTTATTCTTCAGATAGATTAAATCAGTGCTATGGTGAGTGCAATATTTACTAATACACGAACACCGTGGAGAAACGAATAGCATTATGAAATCACTAGAACATTACGAAGGTAATGTAATATTTTTGTTTGCCCTCTCAGACTTTGGCCCTTTGAATACTCAATTCAAGGTGAACCGTACAAATGGAAAATAATCACGGTTCCTTGTTAAAAAGGCTCTTCTGTTGAGGAGCTGTACTGTTGTGCAACGATTGTGTGTCTCATGTTAAAAAGCTTGCTAAATACGTTTGACAAAAATTTATTTACATGCTACTTTCGTGTAAAAATTTAAAAAATAGTTTCTTTAGTAGGTGCAACAATACAGGTTGCATATTTTGCAATTTGTATGTCAGTACCTGGTGTTCGAAGGGTACGTGGGGTGAAGGATGTATAATATTTATTCCACATTTAAGACTTTTGTCTAGATATAGTTGATAGCTTACCTCATATCTTGAATGACAGAAACAGCAAACTAGAGATGCAGCATATAAACTCCAAGTGGTCCACTTTTGATAATACTACTACAATAATTTTCATTGATATATTAATCAAGAATCTTTGTGAGCAACAGATTGTTAATGGTGGGATTAAAAATTGCCATATGTAATTACATGATATAATTTTCAAAACATCCGTCCAATGAACTCTCCAGTTCCACACATCTCACCTGCATTTCATATGCTGAAATATTTCGTATAATTATTTTCCAATTGCAGATTATTCATGAGTAGTCGAAAGTCACTGCTGTTACTGATGTTGATAATAAGCTGTTGATAATTACTCTCCGAGTATTACCATAAATGAATTTGCATGTATCAGTTGGAGCAACTATTGAAGTGAATACCAATTCTAGCATTAAATTCAGAACACACTTGATCATACTTTTTAATGAAATGTGCATAACGAATGATTCTTAATGTATATGAATACAAATTAGAATGAACAGAATGATACAACCTTGTGCTTCCATTGTCTGCTTACCTGAAATTCATCCAGGAAATACATGTCATTTGAGATGTGAAGTACTTTGGTTTAGCTGTGTAAAATTACAATGTAACTCTTATTGGTATTATTATAAATAAATTGATAAATTTATATTGTAATCATTAATCAACTTGATATATTTTTTTTCATTAATTGTAACTACATCGATATTAATGTAATTCAAGAATTTAATTATTCTGATTTTTCATCTAGTGAAATTTCTTTAGAATAAAAGTTGTTGTGAAAATAATAATGTCAGAATACTATTCTTCCACCAGAAATTAAACCTTGTCTATATTCGACAACTGAGAACAAAGATTTGTTTGTAAATTTTGATGATCCTTCGAGTGATCCGTTGTAAGTATCATGTTAGTATAGCTTATAATCATGCTGGTTCACGGACTTAGATTTCCTGTGGAAGCGGGTTGTAAGCAGTTCAAATGTCAAAGCATGAACTAGTAAAGCTGACTTATAAATAACGCTTTCATGTTCTTCAAGCAAGGTCCAGTAGTGGAACAAAGCATTGTATTCAAATACCGATAATATTTTGTCGTATTAACCAAGTTCATGCATTTACTCATTTTCTACAGATCTTTGAGAGTCTTATACATATTCTGAACAATAAATAAAGCACATAACCGTAGCAAATCTAAAATCCATGGTAATATGCAATGTAACTTACGTGTAATTTTTCACCATAGTATGGAAATGCTATTGATATCTAATTGATTTCTGATTTTTCATTGACATTCGGTGCCCATAAAAGAAACAATAGGTATCTTCTGAGTCCAGTTTGAGTCAGGGAAACAATGTAACATGTACGTATGTACTTATTTTAATATCCAAGTAAATCACGCATACCGTACAGCTCAATGGATCCAGATAAGCAAGTCTTATCCCTAATCTATTATTTATGTATATACTGTTATTTGTTAATTAGATACATAAATATTAAAACACTGATGTGTACTATTTGTTGTAACGAATGGATGGAAATAATTATTTCACTGTTCTAGGAATGGTGACTTTGCAGTAAGTAGTTAGTACATACAATTGAAGATTGTAAAATACCTATGATTTTAAGAAAAGTTTGTTTTCATGTCATTCTATGACTGTGAACAAATTTTATCATCATGTGGACTGCTGCCCATTATTTCCTTGAACAAGAAATTATATGCTGCTACTTGTAATGCAAATTAGTCCTAATAACATTTACTGTGAATAGAAATAATCTTAGCAGTGTATAGTGAAAGTTTGTTGATTTAATTTTCCTGCTAATCCTTGTGTCCTCATGCTGAAAAATACAAGTTTTCGATAACGTGCCTGATGCTCCATAGATGCCTTGTTATTTGATAAAAAATACTAAAAGATTCACAATTGGTACCATCCAATGTAATTTATACATTTGCTGATCGATAATTTTTTTTTCTTTCAACGCCATTTTGCAACAAGCATATTTTTTTCCTCAAGTAAAATATCTTTTTTATGAGATAAGAGTAAAGAAAAGCCATTCCGTGATGATATTGGATATTGCTACAGATGTTGGACTTCGAATTACCCATTCATCGGTATGAAATTATTCGGCCTTCAAAGGCTTACCACTTTATTAGAATCTGTTATGACACTCTAGAGTAATCATAAACAGGTCTCAACATCTGATTACTCATGCCATCCTATCATCAGTTATTGCCCGTAACATGTGTAAAATCTTCAAGGCATGTAGTAGATGCCACTTGCTATAACGTTGCTGTAGCATACGCGGAAAATAAAACCAACAACCTTTGAGGCTGTTCCTTGCACCACACGCACACGTGCGCAGTTGGTTCACTAACTAAAACTCTTTCTCAAACAAGCAAGCTATTTTCATCCAACCAGTTTGGTTTCTTAAAAATAGTTAATGCTGAGATAGAGATGGCCTGGGAACCAGCTCTCAGCTACATTGCAAAGTGGTTGTTGGACAGAGATAGAAAGCAACTGCAGTCAGGCTGAGTGCCTTCATCCCAGGACTGCGTGCCATGCAAGGCTAATGCATCAAAACAAAATAGTCCATGAAAAAATAGCTTACTACCTGGCCTGGAAGGGCAGTAAATAACCCGTCAGCCCAGTATTTTTTTCTTACTCTTTTTGCAAAGAGCTAAACTTGGATATATTTTATGTAAATTTAGAAAAAGCTTAAGGCAGTTACATTCTATAAATAGCATAGATGTCCATTTGCAAAAAATTTGCCCCCTTTTTGGTCAAGACTTCAGCTTTATTAGGTGGTTGGAACGAACATTCATTCATATTCTTAACATTTGCTGCGAATAATTTTGCCAAACGTTTATTAAAAGAACACGATAAAAATTATTTTATTATTTACCAATGTGAAATAATAATTAAGATATCAAAAATTATAATAATTGACTGTCTCCATTTGACCCATTGATCAGTAGGACATCATTTTATTTTACAGACTTGCTGTTTGTATCCTGATTTACTGCATTATGTCTTGAAATAGTAATTTCAGTAAGCCAAAGAAGAGAAAACAGACTGAAATAAATTTATAACAGTATCGAACAATTATAATGTGAGACAACAACACCAGCTAATCAATCCATGTAAAGAAAATTCATGCTAAAAAATATCCAAACAATGAACTGCAATTGCTCGTACTCAAATATCTTAGATATGTCTTCATGACTTGAATCAATATGGAAAGAGCCAAAGAATCATAGTCAGAAATGAGAATGACAGAAGATAATACTTTATGGTAGAGCTGTAATTAAATCACCCACGAAAATTATCGCGCTGTATGCATAGGATTTTGGTGAGCAAACGGCAAGTAATGTCTGTCCCTCACACATCCCCTTCGGTAAATATGAAACTGATGTATATGATGCTACTCTTGCAAATTAAAAGAGAAGCAATCAGATTTGTTGAATAAACACAACTGATAGATAATGTGTGTGACTATGCTAAGCAATATTGGGTACCATGGAAGACTGGGCCCTGGTTTACAACAAGTCGATGCAGGTAAAGAGTAGGGGGTACAAATTGACTCTTGGGAGGTTGTGCAGAACTTGATAGTGGGATGCTTCACTGGTGGTGGTTGCTCGAAAAAGGATCTCCCACCCTCCAGCAAATCTACCCAAACCACTGTCTACCAAGTGCTGCAAGGAATCTACCTTTCCAGAGACTGTATCGAAACTACAAGTCAGTGAACAGGACTTGCTTGCATTCCTCTTTTTCACATACCTCACAATAAATAATTAAAATTTAAAATTCTAATAGACACACAATGTTATAGGTACTAGTACGTTTTTGGTTTCATTGGTACCTAATTCCAGAAAAAACAAAGTGCTTCATTTTTTATGTTCAACACTTGTTTCATCACAAAAGAGACACAAATTTTATAAAGGTTTTCATTTGGGGTGAGTAATCATCACCTTTCTTTTGCAGTAATTTCAGTCAAATTGCATTGGGTTGCTATATAATCCAGAGGAAACTTTATTTATTTATTAGATCTTGAGTTAATGTTCCAATGTAGTTGAAAAATTAAATTTCATAAAATTATTAATTACTACAACTGCTTACATTTGTAATTATATTTTACCTGTAGACGATGTCAGTATCAGATGCACTGTTAATTGTCGACACGGAAGGCTATCGTATAGATTTGCCACCCAATATTTTTTTGCGATGACTGACCTTAGTGTCTTTATCAATTTTATTTTATCATGCTAAATAGCAGTATACTGGATGTGGTACGCAGCACTACGTCGATTAACTTTTCAATACACGTAAACTACTATGCATTGTGTATAAACTATTATGTTTATTCTTAAAACGAAACCATTATTATAAACTATTTTATTCTATACGTCAATGATCATAAAAAAAATATATTATTATGTAAGGAATATCAGCTCTATTTAGATTAGATACTAACTTAATGGCATAAGGCTTTCTATCGAGCATATGAAAGTTGAATTCTACATCATTCACTGACACCACTGTTCAGTTGCAAGAAGTATTGGTATGGGTATGAGTGACTGTTGCTAGTGGACAGTCGAGCTATGTACCTGCTAAAAGATAAATAAACGTACTAGTTAGAACAAAGTTATTGAAGTTCTGGTGAGTAACATGTATAAGTTTTGTATCTCACCTTACTGAGTAATATTGTTATATTATATTAAACTGATCAAAATTATGTGATTTATTGTCGCAGATGTTTTTCTACCAAGGTATAATTCCAAAAAGGGACAAGCCTTCAACACATTTTCCAGTTATTCTGTCTCCTCCATTGAGCTTGCCTATAACAACAGATTCATTTACTGTACTCTAATAAGTGTAATAATATAACAGTGTTTAATGGTGAGAATGCTCACACAACACAGTCACATACTTTTATAAAATGCTGCTGTATTCTGCTACCTTTCTAGCTACTACTGTCTAATCATTATTGCTGTAAATTGTTTTTTGACCATTCACATACATATGTCTTCAATAATTCAATCTTGTTTAAATTTATCTCAATTTGGGGCTTATGAGACCTAATCTGTATTTAAAATTTCGTTATTTGATTTTCTTTGTCTTTCTAGCTAATTTTCTTACAAAAGTTGTCAGTTGCTTGCAGATTTTCTTCAAATAAACATGAAATACTCATAGTTTATTAAACCATCAAGATCGTTTTCACAACCCCTTCATCTGATATCTAATCCTTAATGTCGATTTCATAAGAATCATTGTGTTGAATCCTTGCTGATGGATCTAATAATATTAATACAATAATCAGTATGATTTATACTTATTTTGCAAAGTACAGAGATTAATGGTAAGCATTTGTCTCCCATGATGATAGCTCAACATAGAATAATAAATTTCCAGATTTTTTAAATGTCTCAAGCAATGAAGGCAAGAAAATCAAAATTGGTCCCCCCAGATGGAGGATGGGGATGGGTAGTTCTGATGTCAGCCTTGGTTGTTAATTTTCTAATTCCCGGGACCATCAAATCCTTTGGTGTGTTATTCGTTGAGTTCTTACAAGTTTTCAAATCATCGCCCACAGCAGCTTCATGGATGCCAGCACTTTGCTATTTTTTATACAGTTTTTTAGGTATGTAATTTATTATGACTGTTAGTACTTCTTTATTAGACCTTCATACCAAAGTCCTAAGTTTTTTTTCTCCAATATACGTGTCTTATCAGCATATGTATTTTCCAGGCCCCTTATCTAGTGTTCTATCCATGAAATATTCTTATAGAACTGTTACGCTCATGGGTGGTACGTTTGCTGCAGGAGGAATGATGCTGAGTTATTTTGCAAACTCAGTCACTTATCTTTATGTCAGGTAACTGTTTTAGAACATGCCACTCGAAATAGAAAACAGGAAGATGTTAAATCAGTCCAAGTTCAGCAAGATGAATGATACTTTGCATATACTCTTGATTGAGTCAACATTTACAGCTGATTATTCTTGGTACATTAATTGCAGACGTAATCTTCAATGTTATCTTTGAATTTCATTAAAATTGGTTTCCAAATATTGATTTCAACTAAATACAGACTGTAGACTTTCATATTGCCGTGCATTTATTATCTATTATAATAATCACATGTATACGTTGTTCTTTGTTCAAGTTATGGAATTATGGTTGGCATCGGGGCAGGTTTGTCATTTCCTCCAACAGTATACATAGTGACATCCTATTTCAAGCGACTGCGTGGGGTTGCAAATGGAATTTGTATTTCCGGAAGTGCAATGGGCAGTATTATTTTGCCGCCGTTTTTACAATATTTACTCGATAATTTTGGATACAGGTGAGTTGAACGTTGATTGTAGAATTGTTTCAAATTTGTACAATCCAAAATCCTCCATCACATGTCTGTTATCTATAGAGGGGCGGTACTAATAATGGGTGCTATCACATTGAATACGTGGGTATGTGCTTTATTGTACCACCCTGTTGAACAGCACATGATAAGGGTACCCATCACTAAAGAAGAAGGTGTGGACAATGAAGCATTAACGTTGGCTGAGATAGCTAATGGAAAAGAGGTGGCAAATGATATCACAACAGAGGACGTTCTTGAAACAGCCAATGAATCTTATCATTCGACTGCAGAAAATTTACCTTTACCAGATCATACCAAACCGCTTGATGAGGTGCAAAATTTATCGATCAGTGTTGAAGTTGATAAGAAAATGGCAAAAAAAGAAGAAATAAATTTTAGTGAAAGTGTAGATGCCCCTAAAAATGGAATCATCAACATAGCTTTTGATCATACTGATTCGGATTTGAAGGATAATATTTCCTGTAGTTTAAAGATTATGAATATTGCGTCTCCAAATACCCCAGAAATGAGTAGAAATAATTCAATACGTCATAGCACTCGTCAGAATCAAACTTTTCGTCTTTCTCGTCAACATAGTATTGTATCAGAAATGGGCCCTATAGCTCTCAGTCCAAGATTGAATGTCCCAGGGATGTTTAAGAGCCTTTTTAAAACAGACGCATCAAAAAAACCTCGACCAGTAGTGAAAAATCCAGAGCAACCAAAAGATTCTAGCGATGAAGAGTCCGACAGTGACAAGGAAACAGATGGAAAAAAAAAGTTTTTTGATTTCAGCGTTTTAAAAGATCCAAGTTATTTAATAATTCTTATTTCAAATTCCACTTCTGCGATTAGTAATACCAATTTCATGATCTTATTGCCATCCTATGCGATCTCACAAGGCTTTGATAAAAATATGTCAGCTCTATTACTCTCAATCGTCTCGGCATTTGATTTGATCGGACGAATTAGCGGTGCGTCATTATCGGATATAGATTTTGTCCCAAAATATTATTATTTTGTGGGTGGACTGGGAACCAGTGGAATTGCTTTGGCGTTACTACCAATGGCTAATAGTTACACAATGCTATCATTTTTCTGTGCATTATTCGGCCTGTCTTCTGGCATGTACATCGGTATAACGACAGTCATATTAGCTGATATGCTCGGAACTGAAAAACTATCATCATCTTACGGCATTTCCCTGTTTGTAAATGGTGTACTCCAATTGGTTGGACCACCAGTATGTGGTGCAATATTTGAACAAGTTGGATCGTACAAACCAATTTTTTTAGCATTTGGAATTATTCTGATTCTAGGAACTGCACTGTGGGCATTTCTTCCTATGATAAAGAAGAATAGTAAAAAAGAAATAGAAAGCGCTTAGTGAAATTTCTATATGTAAGCAACTTAGGTGTTTATGTTATCAAATACTTTATGCTGCAAGAAGCCCCAGACTATACGCGACTAGAGAAAATAAGTTTTAATTAGTTAATTGACCATTATTGACGATGTATCAGAATCCAAGTTTAACTGTATGCAATACATACGTAAGTCGTACATATGTTAGGCGATAAATACTACAATATTTTACAACGCATAGTATGATGCGTCATTGGTATGATGTTGAGAAAATTTTGAACTCTGCATGCAAGCGAATATAAGGCGAGATTGTGAGCGAATGTAGAATCAAATAGGTAAATTTATTTGAAATTTTTCATTCACTGATTTTACACGTTCAACTGTTCATATTTGTATTTATTTCTAGTCATAATATGTAAGAATGTACAAACAAATTGAGCCGTCCGTCAGTTATTAACACTCATTTACCTTATCTTTTTTTAGTAATCATTATAGCGTTGACTGAAGAAACGATTATAGTGCATAAATACATACTGAAGATTCACAATTTTTCGCATTCACGTTTTCACTATAAATCATTCAGTTTGATAATATTAATCACCTATTTAATAAATGCCACAATTCTACCGACTAATTTATTCATTATCTACTCATGCCATTAATAAAATACAAAAAAAAAACGTCATGTCTCCATGGTCAAGGTGTGTCCGATTAAAATCGTAAGACCTATCGCTGACTGAAATCAATTGTGATTCGAGTAACAATGAGACCGTTGGATTACATACTATAGATTGTATGTATGAATCGGCGATTATGGGATTAGAGTGGTTGATTTTCATTTGCTACCCAAGCACAACGGTAACGCGTCTAGCTTGTACACAAATAAATGATTTCGGTAGAACAGAATTCACTGCCTCATCAACACGGACACTGTTTTGATATAAGTTTTCTCATATCACCGCTCGCAAATAATGCATCCCGTAATTTTAGCAGCCGTATTTTTTCTGGCCCGTCGGGCTTTTGCGGATTCGGAAACTTGTACGACGTACGAAGGTACAATAGGAATATGTGTAAACATAAAGCAGTGCCCATTTTTACTTGATCTTTTAAAACGTGGTAAATTGTCTTCAAATGTGTGGCGACGTTTGAGCAAATCTCAGTGTGGTTTCGAAAGACTTGATCCAAAAGTGTGCTGCAGCATTGAACTCTCCGAAAACGAGGATTCTGATATCCATCCGCAGCCAGCAGCGTCTGCAGCATCGTCTTTTAACACAAAGGTCAGTTTTTCGAAACGAACGCCATGTAAAACTGCAACTGGAATCGAAGGATCTTGCGTCAGCGCCGATCAATGTCCAGCACTGTACGCAATTTTAAATCAACAAACCTCGGTTAGTGGAACCGCCTTGCAAATATTGAAACAATCACTTTGTGGTTTCGAAAAGATGATACCCAAAGTCTGCTGCGGCGAAAAACATCATTCAGAATCTGGAGGCACTCAACAGCAAATATCATCGCAATCGCATCTAATAACTCCGAATCATTCGGCCCTCGAACATTGCGTCACTCCAAACGGCGTTGACGGCGTATGCGTAAATATAAAAAAATGTCGCCCGCTGTTTACGCTTTTAAAACGATCTAATCAATTGTCGTATCAAACATCTCAATCGTTAAAAGAGCTACATTGTGGATTCGAAAAAATGGATCCTAAAGTTTGCTGTGAGAACGAAAATTCCGGTGGACCTCAATCACTTACATCAGATCAGAACCAGATTCCGCTGCCACCGAACGTCTCAAATCATCCAAATCTCGGTCTTTTAGAGCATGAAATTTGTGGACCGATACCGGAGGCAAAGATCATCGGTGGTACAAAAACTGCAGTGTTTGAATTCCCGTGGATGGCATTAATAGCCTATGACGCTGGTTCCGGACTTCCGGAATTTCGCTGCGGCGGTTCTCTGATTACAAAAAAGCATATTTTGACCGCTGGTCATTGTGTAGCAACACTCCCGCCTGACTTACGTCTCGTTGGAGTACGACTCGGAGAATACGATCTATCAAAAGAAAAAGATTGCGATACTGATATTGATGGTTTTGAGATAAATTGTGCGGAAGATTACCAAGACTTTTCTATACTCGGAGTCGCGGTTCATCCAGATTATCCGAAAGACAAGCACCAGGATGATATTGCCTTAGTCATGTTGGATGGAGAAGCAGATTTTCAAGCTGCAAACGTACGTCCGATTTGTTTACCGATCGGCCCTATATCGGTTTTGAATTCAAGGATGATTGTAACGGGTTGGGGTGCGACAGAATCGGGTCCCCGAAGCCAGACTTTACGCAAGGTCACCTTGCCAATAATTCCTTACGAAGACTGCGCCAGTCTTTACAAATTGCGTAACATAAAGATATGGTATAAACAAATATGCGCCGGAGGATCAAACCGATCGGATTCGTGTTCAGGAGATAGCGGTGGCCCCTTACAAACTCTCGGAATGTACAATGGACAGCCCAGAAATATTCTTTACGGAATTGTTAGTTTTGGACCTAGAGATTGCGGGTTAGATGGTGTACCGGGGGTGTATACAAAGGTAGAATATTACATGGATTGGATTTTAGACACTATTGGAACAGAGATATACCCATGACCGATCAGAATCACGCGTGCGAACGATGATAAAACAATTATGATTAATTATTGACGTGCTGGTGGCACCCGCGAACTCATCCTATAAGTTTCTTCACGTAGTATTATAATATACTCAAATGATTATTCGAACGATTGAAAAAGATTTTCCGATCTTCGGTCATACGTATACGATTATAATGCTACTTGTAAGTTGTATATTTGTAAATATTTTTATTTATATCTAATAATTTTAGGTATGCACCATGACGTATCTTCCTTTTTAACGGCTGACATTCCAAATAATTATTCCCTTGTTTTAAATTCTGATAGCATTGTAAACTAGCTGGGTGAGGCATAAAAAATGTGAAGAAATTCTGGACAAGAACTCCGTTTATAAGGTGAAATAAAGGAGGTTTTCAATAGTAATAAACGTGATTGCGATTTGATCTTTATTCATATTATAAATATAAATGGACAGAGGACGTTTACTTCACCCAACATAGAACAACCTGATGTATCGATTAATAATGACAAATAAAATAATGTATATGAATCTCGGTAAGCAAGTGAATGTTCGTTCCTTTTTTTTCTCTCTTCGTTTTTGCCAATCTCAGAGTGGAAAAGGAATAAATCTGCCCTTTGTGCAAACACTTAAGATTTTAACCAATTATCTTGATTTTAAACGTGTCGCTCGAGTTGTAGAGCATACGAATTTCACTCAAAAGAAAATAGCAAATAGGCTTCCTAAGAACTGCCATTTGTTAAATTGTTCGTTCACAGGCGATCGAACAATAAATCCGGGTTACTTTGGCCTAAGCGCACCAACAATGGTAGATAGTGTAAAATTTGTTGGTGTCGGGAGAGTAGCAAGTGTCGGTGTAAGGGTCGAGGTATCCCCAGACCCGGTGCTTGCTACATTCGTTTCGTTTGAATATCTAATATTGGTATACTCACGACCCAACTGCGAGGCTTTCTGGAATATCATTAAAGTATCGGTATAGATAATGTGGATCATTATATTCATAAGACTCATAATGATTTGTCGATACGACAAGGATATACATATGTAAATTTACCTGCTGTGCCACCATGCGTTGCGAGACTGTCTCAATGTAATGAAGAACTGCTAAGTATACAAACTTATACTGAGCTTCAGTCTGTACCATTCCTGAACGTTGACTTCTCACTTTCTGAATTGTGCGTTGGATGTCAATTTCACATTCAAGGCCTAGAAAGATACCCATCACCTCAGATCAGTCATTTCTTTCTTGACCTGTCTTCTTGGATTCAATTTATTGTATACGAAGTTCTATTGTAGATAATATCATGGATAATTACCATGTCGTTTGATCTGATCGAGGATCATATCGATAACGATAAACGTGCCCGTTCTTCCAATACCAGCACTGCAATGAACAAGAACTGGTCCAATTCCTGGGGTAATAGTATTATTGGAGCTAGGGGCCGCAGCAGCAGCAGTTTGTCTTGCATTGACGTCGTGCAGAAAGTTCAAAACGCAGCCAGGGTCCGAGGGGACTCCATGATCCGGCCACGCCTGTCAATCGTGTTCTATTATTTATTATCATAACTGTTTATTAACTATCATTATTACTAATTTAATTATTATCACTGGCAGTGCTTGTCTCAACTAACAATATTTAATACCATCAACTCAGGAAACTTCATCTTTGAAAAGGCTTCAATAAATAATCTTTCCTGAAATTATAAGTGTGCCAAAATCCATCCCCTATCGGAAATTGTAAATGTTAATTACTCCGAAGTAATTATCCAAAGGTAATAGTGAAATATAGGTAAGTTTGAAATAAGATAAAACTCAATATATACTTGAAAGTGGTAATGGTAGATTTTTCGAGGTTCAGAATGCTGCGGTTTAACTCCCCACAGAAGAAACTCGCGGAGAGTATAATCTGCTGTTGATATGTGCCCCAAGGTACGCACTCTCCATTCTCCTCCATACTCAGCTTGTTCGCCCTCCTCTGGCCAATAACGAGCACACTTATTCTGAAACATTTACTGTTCGTTCAATAATTGCATCTTTATCCAGTTATATGAAATTTGGCATTTCAATTAAATATGATCTTAATATCTACACTGTATACCTTTCCTCTTTCCATTTCTTTTGTAGTCATTACAATAACACGAGTATTTTCTTGGTATACCATGTGCCAGAAATCCTGGATGGTATTTGGAAGGCACCCTTGAGTCGCAATATAACATTTGGTTAACGCCATAACATCACCACCAGCAGCGCCTACAGCTACTGTACTGTCACCTTCTTCATTCTGCATTAAATTAAATAACGAAGAAAATGTAATTTTCTATAAATTTCTGGTATTTTCGGAAACATAAAATATCCTTGAAATAGTAAGGTAAAATCAAGCACTACCGCAGACATACCCGTATGTAGTTGGCATTGATGTAGTCAGCTCCTGGGACAGTAGGATCTACATCCTTTAAGCGCACTCTTGTATGGTCAACTGAAACATCATAGATCTCAATCATGAAAATTGAATACACTTGACTGAACGAGAAAAACAAAATTAGGTTGATGTGGGACTATTTCTTATTTTTGGCAGAAGTTTTTCAAACTACTCCAAGTGGTCAAATTTTTCCAATTTCAACTTTGGGGGTATGTTGTAATTTTACTAAACAGTAATTCTGATAGATAACGATAAATAGTAAACTCACATGGTAATATATTTTTATAGCGATTTTTCGCGCGGTTCTCTGGACGCTGTCCTTCCTTTCGGGAGAATAGATGGCGACATTCAAGCTGTTGTAACGACTCAAACTCTTCCCAAAAACCAGCTTTCCCTTTGACAGAGCCGCCAGCCCCATTGCTAGTTCCAAGAGTACCAGTCCCGGATGCGTTGAACCATCCATTTTCTTTATGGAGTTGTCTTACTCTGCTTTCTATTCCGCTTGCATTTATTCGAGTTGCGTTGAATGGTTGTCTGTACGTGACGAATCATTAGCTTTTAGAAATGATATAAACGTCCAGCATTCTTATATTGCAGTAGCATACTGCTGAGAAATACAATTATATAAAAAGAATATAAAGGATAAGATGCTTACCGTAGGTGGACAACGGTGCCACTTGTTTCAACCATTGGATTGCGTTTGTAATGCTCTATGAGATCGCTCAGACTGTCAAATTTATCACCACCACCTACGTCGAATTTGTTGTCCTGAAATAATAATTACAAGCTGTTGTTTATGGTTCGATTGTAGTATGACGGAAAATATTTTGATAATTAAAACTTGCAAACGCTTGCTGGTGAATGATTGAGTTGATTCGAATAATTTAAGTGCTGGTGCAAACTGCTTTTTTTATATGCAACTGTATATTACAAAAGTTATTTCTTAAATGATTTCCTGCAGATAGCAGAAACCCATGTTACTTTTTTTCCTTTGATATGAATACGTTTCAAGTTGTAAGTGGACCCTAGCCAACTATCTTAAAATATGAATAGCTTCATGATTTGGACGACTTGTTAATAAATCACAGTTGAATGCATACGTGATGTTGTCAATATAGTGAAGTATAGGAATAACCTGTGATCGTATCATCACGTGAGTGACACGGTCATCAGTGCGTACGGACAATACAAAATCACCAGGTTTGCTCTGTGACTCTCGTACGAGAAATGAGCCGTTCTTCCCCCGTTCTACCATTAAACGTTCTGCTTCTTTTCCGGACAAGTGTCCGTGAAACCACCTTTAGACAAATTTATGAGGGTTTTCAAACTTTGTATTGCACAAAAATTGATGTAAAATGATAATTTCAAGAACTATGTATAGAACACACTAATACCTTTCTGTAGTGGGATCAGCACAGTTCAAAGGATAACGCAGCTCGATTACTTCTCCATTTTTTTCGCGTAATTGTCCACCATTTTCCATGTAGTACTGAACGAGCTCAGATAATGTGGCAAACTTTTCACCTCCATAAAGATCATAAAAGTCTCCTGTGTTTTGAATTTTGATATGGGTCACCTCCCCATTTCGTCTAAAAATCACACCACTCTTTGAAGCAACCAACAGATGATAAAGCACTTACAAAAATAATGTGATGGAATCTATAATATACCTTTGAACACTCTTGTTGACATTTAATTGTCACTCACCTAACAGATAGTGTGAAATTTGCAGGATTGGAAGAACTGGGTCTCGCTAGAAATGAACAATCATATCCATGTTCCATCAACAATTTTTCCGCTTCTAAGCCTGATATGTTTGGATGAAACCATCTGTCGGATAAGAGTAAGAGTTATTATTGTTCTAGATTTCGTATAATTGTAATTCACTGGTCACTGAGACTTTGCCATTCACAAAACTTGAGGGAACCTGCTAGAGAGCGTATTGTCACAGTAACGAGGTATCTATCTTATCCGAATATACATTACACGATTAACCTCTACTTATACCGAGGTCTAACCAAATTTGGACATGGATGCATCATCGCATGCTTGCATCACACAGTGATGTTCGTAATGAAAAAAATAATCTATATTCATTGGAACTAGATTCCTTCTACAGCACAAAAAAGGCAATCCTCAAGGCCAACACTGGATGTGGATACCATGATGTTTTAATGATTGTAAAACCTACACAGTTACGTTTGTATACATACATATGTATACATACATCGATCCAAGTATTAGAATAAATTGTTATGGATAAATGTTATTCTCACATTCAGATTATAAACTCATAATTAAATATCTTCCAACTAGTTACAAATACATGGGACCAGTCCGCTCAAGTTTCCACAATATACAATCAGGAATTTTCCAATACAAGAATAGAAATAATTTTCCTTCTACGAAGTATAGTCAAAGAAGTGGTTATACATGTACAGCACAGTAATGGAATATTAAAACAGAAATACCAAAGCTCTATGAAAAACACACAACCACCTTAGGTTATGAATACTAATCTTGATGCAACATTGACTACAATGGTGGTGTTGCAAAACAGGGATCCACGAATTGCTACTTGACCATAATTACTATGAGGAAAGTACATACGTGTTAAGAAATTGGTGGGACAATAATTAACCTATACGTAAGTACTCATTTGTAAGTGTAATGTTATACTTAGGTTAAAGATGGACAGATAAAAAGTGGGTTTGATAACGTCATTTCGTATAATTGAAGCGAATTGATACATTAGATAGAAAGCATGATCCAGACTATACAAAGTAGCGATATTATTATTGATAGTATAACTGGAAATTGACATAATTACGTGTTCTTTTTTATGCAAGTGCTGTAACGTGCCTCACCTGCGAGATGCCATGTCGTAACTACTTTTATAGCTACTTAACAATTATCATCTCATTGTTTCGATTTAACAATGAAAGTACGAACTCCCAATATCAGTGTTTCGTAGAAGAAAATCTTTTCAAAAACCGACACCGACCTGACATATCCAACTGAAAACAAAAAAGGCAACGGTCAAGCCGAAGGGATGTATGGCTATAGAAGGGTCATCCCCATTTAGACTTCCGCGTTCCAGCTTTTAAAACTCAAAAGTTGCATTTTCGAACGCTCTCAACGACAGTCGCTACTCGCTAAAGGAATCAAGAAAACAAATCATAGATACACCACTGGAATAATATACATACAGAGCGGACAACGTGAAATTGCGCACCCTATTTGCACATGCTCTTGCATGTTTGCGCACAAAATCTGGGTGCGCAATTTCACGTTGTCCGCTCTGTATGTATAAAGATCAGTGACTGGAATACATTACACGCTCAGTGCGCAGGACTAATCTTGAATTTACTAAAAGTTTTGTGAGTTTGGTATATGAATATCAAGCAAGAAATAGGTTAGCTTTGCCCAATGGTTCGTCATAACGAATGATAATCACTACGATTAATTTAACGAGGGAGTGTAACAAACGATATATTTCAAGATTATAACTCTCAAAATTATATTAATTTATTATCAATTGTTCGTGTCTTAATATGCCTTACGGCAATGCAGCAAAAACTGATCAACTCATGCTGACAACAGTCCATGCTGAAATGGGGGAAAAACAGACTGGATAAAATAAACGATGTATTAAACTTGATCAATAATTAATTAATGACTATCATTCACCACACATATCATACAATTTTATTTGCTTATAAACATTGTGCGAGGTTTGGTCAACACCAAAAAAAAAATGTTGAACTAATTTAATGATCTAAGATACGAAGATTGCCAGAAACAATCTTATTTTCCAGTATAGTTCCAGATGGTATGTCAATACGATCTCCGTGATTTGCGATAATTATAACCGTGCCTTTAAGGGAAACTCCTCTGCCAAATGTAACATCACCAGACACGGTCAGGTGGTCCAATTCCAAAAGATCAGGAATTGTAGCAAATCTGCGTAGGAACTCTTTTACCTAGAATAATGTAAACGTCCCAATCAGAATCTATAATATGCATGATTTGCGATATTTGAGGTTCAGATACCTGTAGGTTTTATGAATAATTTAAATAAAATATACCTTTGAAAAATGATTGTCTCCAAGTTTGATAAGAGGAGTAGTAGGAAACATGCGCTGTGGACTCATGAGCAAAGCTCCTTTTCGTAAACTGTATAGGTTGCTCATTACCAACATCAAATCTGAAGTCTTCTTCACTGGCAAAAATCTGCTACGTGGCACATTAATTCCTATTTATAACAGAAAAGAAAAATGAAATCAATAACATCGCTGATTTATCAGATTTTCTATACTGTAAATCTGCAAAACTTACCAAGTCCACCATCAAATGATTTCATGGCAGCACCAACAGCTGTTTCTAGCTGAATAACATTTAGGCCATTGGCTAAACTTTTGTTATTTACAATGATCTCCATATTCAACGTTTTTTCGTCCAGAACCCTTTCGATTGCTGAAAAAGAAATTGGTTTAGAAACCTCAACTACATGAATTTTTGGATTGAGTAAAATTAGTTTTTTCACTTACCAGTCAAACTCGCCCACAAGTTATTGGTGTTGAAAAATTTAAATGTTTTGACAGATTTAAAATCATCGACATGTTCGCTTGGTACTTGAGCAATTTCAAGAAGACGCAGTTTGTCCTCATATTGGATTAAAGTACCACCCTAGATTGCAACCATAAATATTCATATAGATTATCTGCATTTTCAATATGCTGTTGTGTGATTTTAATGTTATAAATTATCGCACAAAATACCTTAACATCAGCTCTTGTTTTGTTTGTGACTTCCATAACGAATTCCGGGCTGATTTTATTATTCGAATTAAGTAGCAGATTCAAAATGCTAAGGTCTACAGTCGCACCCAGATTATCGATGTTAGAGATGAAGCAATATTTACGACCCTGAAAAAAATATAGAATGTAATACCAATCGAATCTAGTGTTGGAACATCTCATGCCTTTCAACATAATGTTCTATTGGCTTACCTGTTTGATAAATTTTTTCAGCAATCCTGAATTTTGAAAGCTTTCATAAAAGTCACCGTGACCAGGGGGATACCATCTATATGAGGAATGAAAAATAAAAAGTTCGCAGTGAAATTCTTTAATTCCTTTAGTTCTGGTAGTAAATTCTAAAATCTCAATGGAAATCGTCTGCGAAACATACTAGGCTGTTCCTGGTTGATCAATAACTAAATTTCATTCCAACTTGAAAAACCAAATCCCATTGATGGAATAATAATTTTATGGAATACCCACATGTATTATCAATTGCTGACTTACGCTTCAATATCTTGGTCAATATTGCAGTGTTTGGCGGTTGGTAAAAGAGAGTCTCGATTTATACGTGGATAACAGCTTTGATTAAAGGTGTGAATATCTATATGTAATCCCTTGTATTTCCTAATTATTTTTTGCGTATCGTCGTCTGTGTTGAAAGAATTCATCAATATGAGGGGGACGTTCGCATTATAAGTCTTATTCAGGTCCTGCAAAGAAATCACTGGATTATTAAGGACAAAAATAAAAATTGCCTACCATCATCAGGATACTTCAGAGAAAGAACTAATCCGTTCCCATCAGAACCTCGTAATGGCCAAGCATTACAAATGATACAAATTCTTCATTGCTAGTCTATTACAATACTCAAAAGCAGAGCTTACTAATCTCTATCTTTTTCCTTCCACTTACCTCAATTTGTTGTACAGTGAGATCAAGGAAAGTTAAATCATTTCTGACGGCAATGACAGATTTGGGGCCATGGCAACCCATGCTTGTTCCAAGACCACCATTCAGTTTGACAACTACCAATTTCTCCAGCATACTTCTTATTACTTCGTCTGATTCAGGGGTTGGAAGCGTGGTGTAGTCTCGGACCTTGGGAATAAAGATATCCAGTAATTTAAAAAATTAACCCTTTAATATTTTCAATTTATTATGAAGCACGGCTTACAGCATCCTCAGGTAACTTCTGTATGCTATTCCATTCTAGTGAGGGTCCTTCCTCCTGAAGGAATCTATCGAAAAGTCGAGTGAAACCAGAAAATTCACGACCCAATCTATCTTGTTCGTTTGGAGGAGCCGTTACTTGTAATCGATCCACTTCATGCTGAAGTTGTATCAGAGCGTCCCTCTTGGTCCTCTCCTTGAAATCTCGTGTGTCCGATGGTGACCGTTGGTGGCCCCGAGACTAGAAATCATATGAACAATTCAAGATTAATAACAAATTATGGAACAACAAATTGGAGGCACGTAAAAGTGTCTAAATCTTAATGGCATGACACATGAAAGTCGGCACATAAAAGTCTATACATCTATATGAAAATTTAGGAGTCTGACAGTTGCCGATGACGTTTCATTAAATATTGAAGATGCAGTTTACCCCAAATTCGAATTTATTTATTTGTCCATGGCGTATGTTATTATAAATAGAAATTTCAGTTTCACCAGACAACATGGCGTTGATATCAATTGTTTATCGCTAACTGGTACAACTTCAAACCAGAGAAACGACCGAGGAAGTTGTGTCAGAGCTGACTTGGACTCTTCTGTGGACCTCTGCGATGTGTTATTCAATAACGGGAATAATTATCTCGAAATCTATGAGCACACTTCGAGCCAATAACGCACTATCGTACCGAACAGTTCAAATGATGACACGTTATCAATTAACATTTGATTGCACAGTATGAAATTGATTCTACGATTCTTTTTACAGGATCAAGCATCCGATCGATTTGCTCGAGTCAGACTTTCCTAATTATGATTGACCAATATTCGGAAAACAATCAATCTTTTCTTTGCGACAAATAATTTTGTAACTCCTTTCATAGAATTAAAAAAATTAAAAACTGTTAATTAATTCCCACAATTGATAATCACGTGCTTAGTAATACCTAATTCATGCGATTTATATCTACGAAAAAAGGGTAGGAAAGAGAAAAAAAATATATGTGCCTTCTGGGCCACATGCGAAAACATAAATGTGAAAACATAAATCGATATTTGCATAAAAATAAAGAACAGGTTTTTTTAAACTTGCTGCGGAATAAAACTCGTTTTTGGTTCGTCCGCTTATGTGTATATTATGTATGTATATCTAAGTCTAAAACATGAATTGCCAATTTTTATCTTGCATACAATAACAAAAACACAGATGTAGGTATACTTATAAAATCATTATGATAGAAACTATGTGCTGTTCGGCGTAAACATTTTTGTTTTTCCTGGAACGAAGGTCATAAAACTTCGATGTACATGAACATGTATAAATTTGTGCTAATATGTATATTTGTAATATTATACATCCATTATGTACGATGAGTTGAAAACAAATTTGATATATTACATAAAATATAATGGATCCAAGTCCATCCGGTGTTCAATAGCGCGCGTAAACTAGCTTGGTACGATATACACAGAGCGTGAAAAAAATATTTCATCTGGCAACATCGATTTGCAATGCAAATCTTTCGTTATTGTAGTACGATACCCATGCGCAAATAACTTTTAGAGGAAATACACGCAAAGAACCAATCATGCATCATGCATTCATTCGTCATTGTGTACATTATAAATACTTCTATCGTTGGGAGTAGAGTATAACGTATCGGTATCTCCAACGAATAACTATCTACATACTTGAAAAATATCATATTGAAGTCAAAGGTCAAAACTTCTTTCTGTTTTTGAGAAATACCCTAAATCTTACTATCGTTGATCTGAAGCCACTGATAAACGTAACGCAATTTGTTGATACTCATCAAGCAATCGAGTTAACTCGGATAAAGTGTCTTGTGCCGATTGTAAATTGCGAAAAGAGTACCCAATGTATTAAATAGATAAGGAGGATGCTTAGAATAGGATTCCAGATGACTTGCAACTATTATGCATAAAAATGATGCTCAACCGTCAACCGTTCCTTTCATTTTTTCAGGATTTTATAATGATTCATCGCATGCTTTCCAAACTATCGATCACATCAGAAAGTAATTAGAATATTTTTTTGGTAAAGATTAGAAGACTAAGAATGAACAGTTGCATAAAAGTTATGGAAAAATATGTACGGACTTATGTTTTTACGGATAATTAAATTATTCCTCACTTTTATCATCTAGAATCAATTTTTTTGAAAAAGAAATAAATTGATAAATAGGTCAATAAAGAACACCAAACAATCTATATAGCATATGTTTCTAATTACGTCACACTCAACATAACTTAATTCAAGAAGCAAGACTGCGGTGGTGTAAATTGACTGCGAGGATGACTTCTGGGGCGTCTTATTGGCAATGAAGGTCGTGGGTGCCAAATTATTTGTGATGGATTTTATCGCTAAGAATCGTCATGACCATCAATTACGTATGATAGATTATGGGAAATTGACTCAATCGGATGGAACTCGTTGACTACGCGAAACTTTATTAATTCGTATGATTTTTCATCAATTAATTTGAAGAAGATTCTGATTGAGAACAAGATGTGATTTCGAGACAAAATAATCCCAGGGCTGTAGCTTTTGAACTTAAATTCTGGATTCCACTTTATTCTACTTTTCAGAATCCTCAGTTTTCACAATTTCTGAAAAATAAAACAGGTGTAGAGCGAGATCAGAAGCGTTTGCTGCGGGCCTTTTCAAACTGTTCATCAGATAATCGATAACACTGGTCGAAAGTTCGAATTTTCGCGGGAAATTTTGTACCGTTCAAACTTATTAACCCGCATTGGCGTTCATTCGGTACCCGAACGTACTCTTTCATGCAAGCACTCGACGTTGATTCAGGATTGAAGATAACATGAATATACAATGATGTAAGTCCAATAGTTTATTGTTACTCTACTCACTCTGAGTAAGTACTCCATATTCTGACGCACAACCGTGAACAAGAGAACGAGCTGACCAACTGAACGTCTCTGAGACTGACGGAGTGAATCTGTCGCGTTAAACACGGAGTACTGTGTATTAAATATAACGAGTATCTATTATTTCATCCTTCAGTTCTCCAAACGCCTTATCTTTTATCTTATCATTTTCAAGCTGTACATTTATAGCTTGATCGTTCATCTGTATTATCGATAATACATTTTACAATGAAAATATTATCTCGAAATGATTATTACAAAAAACATATCATCGTCAAGCAATCGTATGATGATGCAAAAATACTGAACATATTTTTGCGGCAGTTTCTCTGTCACCCGCTCGTAATGAGTGACGACAATTAAAGTGGTCAAACGATAGTGAACCGTAAAGTTCATTACAAGTGCAATTTGATACCAGATACCAAGGTCTTAATAAAATATTTCTCATTTACTTAGCTTTTTCATTCTAGGATTACTTCATCATGTTTATCGATTAAATCGTATCTGCATTTAATATCTGCGTGCGTGAAAACTTGCATAATGTCTGACCGAAATATTTTTGCTGTCGTCATTCCGATAATTGTTCATACATACTGTAAAAATCGCACTTGCCCGTTTTTCTAGACAGGCAATATATTTCCATTTCATGTAGATTGCAATTAATTGTTCCTCTATAACGCAACTTAAGATACTCAATGTCAATTGCTAATGCACACATCACGCATGTATTGTCCAAGCTCATTTGAAACCACTGCACCATAGTGGAAAAATTTACATAATGTATACATTCTAGTTCCGATATATATTTATTACTCACAATCAGTTACGATAATCGAAGTACGGCATGGACTTTGATACGTTTTCTTCGTTCATAAAATTGATGAAAATATGTGTAAGTTTGGACGGACCAACGAAGAATGACCTTGAAAATGCCGTAAAAGAGAAAATGAATATTCATTTGAATATACATGTCACTGTTTTGTACTTTACAAATTTATTAGTAAAAAATTTGTTCTTCAAATTTACAAGATCGTACGACACTTGAAAAAAATGGTAGAAAAAAAACCATAACAAGTGCATCCAATTATTTTTATACCGACAGAAGTGTCTGTAAAGACGATAACAACGACTTATGGAAACAATGATAAATGAAAAGAAACATGGTTTTGTGAGTTTAACAACTAATGTGAAAATCGTATGGACAACGCAAAAAATGTTTCATCATACCGCCAAGTCGCCACTCCGCTAATCAAAATTGTCACACTCCTAATAGTTCCAATTTTTGTAAGTCCGACACAGATCGACAACGCAATACGATGCGACTGACCAACATTTCTACTTTTCCAATCACGTCTTTCATTTTATGTGGATATAGAATTACGGCACAGTCGCAACGCTCTTTATACCGCAACGGAAACCACAACGTCTAGCCTTCTATAGATCTCTTCTACAAATATGAAAAATAGTTTGCTGTAACTATATCGAAACCTCTGGTACGAATGGTACAAGTGCTTGGAAATGTTGCCAAGCACTTATTACTTCGATACATGATGATTATCGAGGTGTGCTCAAGAAAAACATAAGAATTGAAAAAGAACTTGGAGGTAGTGGTCCTTGACGCATAATGTCACATGCGAATGACATTCTGGATTTTGCAGCATAGGACAGAGAACAGTGGAATTTTGTAGTCATTATTGTGGTGTTGTGATGTCGTCTACGGGCACTAGGCAAGAGTTAAGTTATTACCCGGTTGAATTGGAATATGGAGTCATACTTATTCAAGTTGCCCACCGAGGTCCTTTTATCTACCCTTTGCATGGTCATAGCTTTGGACAGGAGTTTGAATATCAGGGCGCCCGAGGAGCGTACCATGACGACGACCTAAGGCCCTACAGCTCTTTTCAGCTCTTTTTGAGCAGTAATTATTCTTAAACGTTTTATGTACTTATCGAATTTTTTGCAACAAATGTGCCTTTCGAAATATAAAATACAAACTTTATCACTGCGTGATGTAAAAATTTATGAAAAATTTTACTATTATTCAATAAATTGAAACATTGCAAAGTTCATCGTCACGTCTTGATGATGATCCCTTCTATAACTTGAATTGATTAAATTCACGGCGACGGAAGATACTCGTTTTCAAGAGGCGTGATAACTGACAAGTGGGATGTGATACAATTCTGAAGTGTAAAAATTTCAGTTCCAACGATCAGATTACGCGGTCCCTTTGAAAAAAAAGTAAATAAATAAAAAAAGACGAAGAACTTCGTACTTGAGTCCAAGTGAATTACATAATGAATCAGCATATTCAATACAATTTTGCCGCGGTCAAATAATTTGAAAACAAATATGTTTATCATTTCTAAAATTATATAACACAAAACATGAAACTCAAAATAGTATACCTAGACATGTTTATTACTCGTCATGCGATAATACAGTAAGAAAACCTTAACAATATCGAACATACTATGCAGTTGTTATTTACTGATAAATAATATGCGAACGAGTAGAACGACTAAGATCGAGCTACCTTCGCTCCTTATCATACAACATTATTTACATGGCATGCTTAAAGTAGTTTGGAAGCGATCAACAACGTGCAACTCAATTTCAAACTGACCTTTTTGTCGTCAACTTGCAGCATAATTTATAATCGTCAAAAGCGGCGAAGATGAACAGTGCGCGGTTCGACGTCTGACCTCTAATACACTTGAGAGGTCACCAAAAAGTCGTATCTGTGGTAGGCGATACTGACCCCCTTCAAACCGTTCTTTAGCAATTTAGATAACGATTAATCGCGTTGAGTATAAATGAGATCTGACTTAGAGATAATCACGTAATTCACTATCTATAGAATGGTGCATCAAACCACGTGAGGTTATCACAATTAAAAACATAAACAGTGGATTATCTGTGAAGCTCACTCCGTACGTCCGATGATGCGAACCAGTGTCCGAACCCCCCAAATAATCTTACGCGAGTTGTGATTAGTGGGTGGAAATCACTGTAGAAATAAATTAGATTTCGACCTCGACGTTAACGTGAGGAACGATTGAACCGAACCACGACAGCTGATTGCAACTGTTGTCAAAAGTGGCAGGTTTGAAGTTTCTAGTCATGTTCTGAGTAGGCTACAAAAGTTGATTGGCTTTGCTCCGAATGTATAATGTCGGCAAATTACTACTTTGCTATAATTGGTCACGCGGACAATCCGTTGTTTGAGATAGAATTTAATAATTCGAACAAAGATGCAAAGGTTAGAGTTTTCACTTACACATATCAAAGCTATTATACTATTATTTGTTCTATCGGATATTATATTATTCTCAGAAAGAAGATCACCGTCATCTGAGCCAATTCATTGCTCATGCAGCTCTGGATTTGGTGGATGAGCACACTTGGAAGACGACTAACATGTATCTGAAAATGGTCGATAAATTCAATCAGTGGTTTGTCAGCGCTTTTGTCACAGCTACACACATCCGTTTTGTTATGGTTCATGACAGTAAAAATGAAGACGGCATTAAAAACTTTTTTAATGAGATGTACGAAACTTATATAAAAGTAGGTACACATATAAACTCATATCAAGTCATATAATTAATCTTTCGGAAGTATTTTTACCTTTACATTTGTTACTCTAGTATTCCATGAATCCGTTCTACAAACTCAACACGCCAATCAGGTCCACGGGGTTTGAAAAGAAGGCACAACTTTATGGCAGGAAATACTTATCTTCGTGAAGTCTTATCAGTTTCAACTGAACGGAAAATTATTGTATCTGAACATTAGTAATAGATAAATAATAAAGACTCATTGCAAATAAATAATGTTCCAGATGATATAATCTACATTAGTGTCTGCAATGTTGTTTTCCAACCAGAGTAAAACCAAACAGAAATTGCTGATAAGGCTTATAAATGTGAGTGAATTTAATCTTTATTGCATCAAAATCCATGGAATAAAATTAATTTAGTTGATTATCGATTTACAAAGTTTTGTAGTCTAGTTACTTCATCCAGAATAGTTTACAGCTTAGACTATTCTTCTTACTGTTGCAGCATACTTTGTAAATCTTGTAACTGTAAAAAAATAATACGATCATTAGCTCATCACAGTATTAACATGATTCAAATTTTCATTTACCATATAATAGCCGAAAATGTTATTGAAAAAATACAAAATACGAAGTTAAAACCCAACTAAATCTACTATCAGTATGTAAACTAATCATTCGTAATCAAGCAATTGGAGTGCTTTGATCGCATACCTCCTGTTCTTTTTGAACCTGTTGAGTAAGAAGGTTTTCAAGAATGTCTTGGAAACGTTGTCTCAATGTATAATTTTCAATATTGGCTATTTCCAATTCCTGTTGGTGCCTTCGTTGCTTCAAATCAGCTAGTTCAGAATAGAGCGTATCTATGCGCGCTTGGATTGAATCTGTAAAAAATTATTTTGATCCTCAACAAACTCAAAACTTCGCATTATTGGTTAGTTTTTTTCTAAAAGTTTCAGCAGCTGAAAGCATTCTCACCATTAGTAAGAGCCATGGGTTGAGATTGAGAAAAATCATCCGGAATCATATATTCGGAATGGAAAGTCTCTTCCTTTGGTACTTTGGTAACATCAACTATGGATTTATCACCATCTTCGTTATCATGGAACATATCCTTACTAAATTGCGTGACGAGTCCACTACTAGTGGAGGCTTGATGCCTGGATCTTTCAGAGTATCGTACCTACAAGAAAACAGGGTGATGTGTTGCATTCCTTTATTTGTGATAGGGAATTAGACCTGCCGAATTATTTTGACAAGTCTTGTAAAAGCCAACCCACCTGCATGGAATTAGAATCCGATACTCTGCTGTCGGCAGACAATCTACTATTCTCATCCAACTCCATTATATTAATATTCGCTTCCTCCTCATCATCCTCACTGTCACTAACAGCTTCTCCAAAGATATCATGCTCCGCTGAAATTGAAACTTGTTAGCACATAGAACAAGTACAAATACAATCATCAGATTTCTAACGAACAGACAAATAGAGCAAGCAAATGCAAACAAGTGATGAGGCATTGAATTCGAGGAATTTAGAAACTTAAAACTTGTGTCGTTTTTAGATTATACTAACCAACATCAACACTTTGCGAAGTACTTCCGTCAATATTTTCTCGTTTGGTCTTGACAGTGCCAGATGAGGATACTTTATTGGGTTTAGTTTGATCATCATCTTCGCAAATCACCTCCCACTTGACATTTACAGCTTCGTTATCGACTCTCAATAGTCTTTTAACTTCTTTTTCAATTTCTGGGGCCTCCACATACTTTTTCTTCAAAGTTTTTCTGAACCGTCGACGCCTGACATTCTTAGCTGGTGGTGTGATCCCGTGAGGCCATAGAAATTTCTTGTCAACTTTATTTGGATCCTTTTTTTTTTGTCTTACAGGAGATTCTTCATCGGTAGTTGGTTGATCCGCTTCTTCTTTACAAATTACCATCTTTTGCAAAATTTATGAATGTAAAAATCTTAACTATACAAATTTAAGTTATCAAAGATGAGCCTCACCTGACAGATATCAGCGGTTTTATAAAAACTTTTATTGTCGATGGTTTTCAAGGACTCGACAACTGTCGGTATATCTACAACCTGTAAGTGTTGTTTAAAATAGTGAAACAGGTCTTCACCATAAACGAAATAGAATCCATTTAAATTTACCTTAGCATGGAGAAGCCAGTGATCAAACCTGACCTCTCCATATCGCATATCATTCTCTAATTTGACATTCAAGCGGTCTTTCAATGGTAGTCCACTGCGTAGGGCTTCACGCAGTATTCTAGAAGGTTCCTGAAAATATGACAATGAGTTCAGGGAAACATAAACAAACAAATTGGTAAACATTTGTCAAAAACCTACCAAAGGCATGCGTAGGATGAATTGACTTTCCAATTCAGCTGGTGGGTCCTCTCGACTTTTAATATCGGTATTCCCATGTCTGTGCATTTTGATACGTGGAAAGTCTGGGCTAAACTCTATAAAAATTGGTCAAAAACACTTTACCATGATAAGCCACCGATGTTGTACATCATGTATGTATGTATTCCACTCCATTCCACTCTTGCAGGCAAACTGGCGCCACTCAGCGTATGCTAGAGATACTATATTGATAGAGTACGACTGCGTGCGATCACGAAATTGATGGACCTACGATCACAGTATAGGGTATAACTATATTCCCTATACTGTGCTACGATCCTGTCTATGCCTACGACAGAGCCTACGACCTGGGCCCTACACGTGTTTGATTCTCTGTACTACATTCTGCCCGAAAATAAACGAAAACGGTTAATTGTTTATTTATCTATTTTTAATTGAATTTAAGGTGGAATATAATGCCTTCGGACCAAATACAATATTCTGAGAAATATAATGATGATAAATACGAGTACAGGTTTGTAAATCTTATGAGTACAAGACTTCATTTACCACATAACCTTTTCAAGAAGTTCAGTTCTACCGGTTCTACAATCTCTGCGAATTGGTCATCGTTTCTAGATATAAGTTAAGTTTTACCCATACTCTGGCAGACTGTGCGAAATTAAATACCATAATTTCAGAAAACATCCCATTACCATTATCGCAGCTAAGCCGTTGAAATTCCAAAAACTATGTAATTTGAAATTTAGCTATTAGCAGTTAATAAGATTACATGTTGGTTAGGCACGTCATATTACCAGCAGACCTAGCTCGACACGTACCCAAATCCCATCTCATGACTGAAACGGAATGGCGTAACTTGGGCGTACAGCAAAGTCCTGGGTGGGTCCATTACATGATGCATACCCCAGGTATGGAACATAACAGAGTTATGGATTTAAAGTCTCCAAGTCACCTTTGGCATTCATACTTTTTTCCCCCACTAGAACCACATGTGTTGCTATTTCGGAGGCCCCGAGCAGATTTGCCCCTGATCATTCGATGTACAGCTTCTCAAGCACAGAAGATCAATGTTTAATTAAATGTTTACTTTGTAACTGAGTCGTTTGTTTTGAGGTAGGCACAATCTGTGATAGTATGTTTTCTCTGGTATTGGGCTATTGAACTGTTGAAAACGTATAAGTGTATACGACATGCGAGTCTGAACTTAGCTTTATGAGTCATCCTACCTGTTATTCATTAATTAACTGTACTGCATACTTAATGGAGCTATTCCTGTGAAACTTCTCACAGCAAATTTGCAAATTTCATTTTCCGTTAATTTAAATATTATTAGATAATTCAAAGAATTGAGCTTCTCTCAACTTGAAGAAAACATGGAAGATTCTTTTGCTTTGCCCAATCCAAGAGAAATTGTCAATCTGCAGCAGATATTTCACTAGGCTCCTTCAAGTATGCAAAATAAGTACCCAATACTTGTATTTTTTCAGGTATTTCTAAAAGATAATATTAAAATATGTTACCGTTATTTGATCGAAACTTTGTTTTGATTAACATGGTACGTATATTTCACAACAAAATATGATTGAGGTGTGACTGTTTTCTTTTTATTCATTACATGTTGTTGCTTACAGAGAGATACAAAAATTAGTCTAGGATAGCAGAGACAAGATTCTTATACGTGACATTTCACAAATCAATAAGTTTTTCACTTTTACCCCAGCAAATCGTTTCTATGTAACTAAAGTGTATTTTTAAACAGAAAATTTTGCTAACAATATGCAGCAATATGTGGATTTCCAGTTGGACCGATTGTAAATGTCTGTGACAAACTTATTTTCGAAGAACATTCACAATATGAACCTGAAATCATAGCAATAAAAAAGAGAATAAAAAATCGGTAACATTCCATTAACACACTTTCCAACAAAAGTTTTTATTTATTCAGAAGTTTCAAGCCATCTAAGGCTTGATCGCAGGTCTCATTAAATTACTCTTTACCCTCCAAAACCAGTCGAAAAACAGTGATCAACATGATCAGTAAATACTATTTTTGCATCATTGCCACTGAACTAAAACCAAATGCTATCTATTTTAACTAACATCTGATAAAGTGAACAATTGCCTTGATATTGTGAACTCTCATCCATCAGCATGAATTTGGGCTCCGTAATGTTACATTCCATCGATGGGAAATTTTCGTATGATATTTAGTATGAGATTATAAGTTTGAATAGTCGCTCAGTATTTTTTAATAGATTTACGAATGAGCGCCAATCGTTGCTTGTGAGCTTCAGTAACCGTGGCACGTTTGTAAGGACGAACTTCATCAGTTCCAAAACCAGGAATCCACATACTCCAATTTCTTTCTGTAATATGAATTGAAAACACGTGAGAGTCATGCTCTTACATTTCAAGTTCATTAATACTTTGTACAAAGTGATGCAGATTATTTTACCTAAATGTAGCTGCACATCTTTCACCTCCACGGTATTAGCATGCCGATGTTTGGCTAAAAGGCAGGCAGCATTGACAGTTGTTTCAACGAAGTCATCAGCCAATTGTAGAAGCATCTCTTCAACTTCCTCATCTAATTGTTCCGTCGGATCAACTTCTCTTACTAAGTCTTGAAGACGGGTTTTTGTGAGGAACTGCAGCATTTAAGTTATTAGGAAAATATGAGGCAGGGTCAGAATGAGTATTTATTCGAGAAGCTATAACAGCCTCACAGATCAGAATTGATGAATAGATAGTTTGTAAATGAAACCTGTGGAAAGTCTGTAGATGAGCTTGCACTAGATGATTGTACCGGTTGACCTTTTGTTGTTTGTGGTACATATTGGGATTGTTGCATTTGCACTTGTGGTTGAGGTACCTGAACGGTACTACCACTTTGTAAAGTAGTTGTGACAGAGGGTGTTGAATTACTAGGACCTACTGATTGCAAGTTACCAAGACCTGTACTAGCATCAGAAGATGTCGTTCCTGACTGCACTATAGGATTCTGTTGGGCCATTGCTGCAAGGCATATGAATTTTCAGGTTTACAAGCACATACCCATAACTTATTACAAATTCTTAGTTTAAATTAAACTAGTTATATGGCTTTAATGTTCAGTGTTTGTATCGTGGACAAAATTTGCACATGAGATCGTAGCAAGAAATAATTACAAGTGTTTGACTAATAAGCGTTAATTAATTTGGCTTTTGCCCTGATGGCTCACCAGCAATAACAGAAAATATTAATGACTGACAATGAAATGGTTTGCGGAAAACGTTGATATAACCTAACAGTTTTTATTAAGTTT
The DNA here is from genome assembly GCF_917208135.1 of Athalia rosae. Lineage (NCBI taxonomy): Eukaryota > Metazoa > Arthropoda > Insecta > Hymenoptera > Athaliidae > Athalia > Athalia rosae. The sequence continues at coordinate 25,523,303 of NC_064026.1, read as the reverse complement.
CAAAAATTGGCACGTCACTTTTCGATTGAGATTCCACAAAAATAAATACATGTGTATATACATACCGATTTTGTATTCTCACTGCAAATTAATAATCCACTACAAGTTCTATCTATTTTAAGAATTCAACAAATTATTACTGTTGAAATCTTACAAAAGAACTCCGAAGTCGGAAATAATTACTATGTTGCCCAGAACGATAAACACTATTTGTCACATACGAGCACCAATATCCAAAATGAATGCTATAGATAATAACTAAATCTTCATTATTTGCTTATTTCTAAATTCTTTTATTCCGGAGATAGAACGAAAAAATGTATGTACATACATACGTACGAAGCCCCGCCAACACTCCCACTTGTACACTCCCTCCCTTACTTTCTTTACTAACCCTACCTGATAACGGGATGCCAATTTAACCAGCAAATTCAGTCCCTGACAGAATTCGAAATATTTATCAACATAACTTGAACGTTTTGAATTAGAAGTTTCGATTAGTTTGAATATGGCTCAGTGATAATATGAAGATCGATATGAACGTAACAAAATAAATTAGCTAAAGAAACTAGAAGTGAACAATGAAGAACTTGTTATTATTAGGGTCCATTTGTTTATCACTGTCACTTGTTGCTGCCAATGAGACTCAAAAGAGAAAATTACAAATTGGAATTAAAAAGCGTGTAGAAAAATGTAACGTTCGATCAAAAAAAGGCGACACGTTGTATGTACATTATGTGGTATGTCATTGCAAAAAATTTTGTTTACTTAATTAGACTATGTCTTTGACTTTTTGCATTAATTTATGAATGTCATCATTTTTGATTAGGGCACTTTGGAAGATGGTACGGAGATTGATAGCAGTTCCATTCATGGCGAGCCCTTGCCGGTGACCTTAGGCTACCGCCAAGTTATCAAAGGCTGGGAGCAAGGTCTTATGGGGTTGTTATAACCTTATTTTCAAGCCCAATATGCAGAAGACTTGTAGATTAGATTTTTGCATTAATCAGAAATCTGGGTGTTCCTTATACTTATGTGTCCCCACTTGCATGAAGAGTATTACCTGTACATCAAACAGCTCTTGACAGATACTTGTTTTTTTTAGAATGTGTGAAGGGGAAAAAAGAAAATTGGTAATACCATCAGATCTAGCATATGGATCACCTGGGGCATTACCAAAGGTACCTCCTGATGCTACTGTCATATTCATGGTGGAATTAGTGAAACTTGTACCAAAGGAAGAACTAGCAGAAGTTGATGATGTTGTAATAAGAGAAGAACTCTAAATGTTAATGTGTTTATATCCTGACATTTTTTTAACATTGTCAACTCCATTAAAGCACTGCATGGTCAATGTTTCATATAATTGGACAATCTCCACTAGAAAGATTTAGTGAACATGGAAGTACGAATAGGAAGTAATTCAATCTGATCGTGGGTTATAAAAAATGAATTTATAAGTCAAAATATGGTTATTACACTGACAAAAAACTAATTTAACTCATATAGGCGATTATGTGGAAATAATAAATTCTCGGACAATGTTGGTTTTAAAAATATGGTGTGAATATATTCAATCTTTCATCGATGTATTGGAGTACATAAATCAGGACAGGGGAAGGGAATTCATTCTAACCCGATATACCATGTTGGAACCGGATTTTATACACCATCAACAACGGAATTTTGAAGTCAATCGGCTGTTGATGTTTATCACAGAAAGAAAAGAACGAGAAAAGTATTTTGTGCATTATAACAAGCAACACTGAAGAAATTACTGTGAAATAAGAAAATATTATCAATGTGAATCATTGCTTTGACTTTCATAAAAACATATACATGAACCTGTCATCCATATTTTGGCACATACTATGCACTTTCGTTATTTACAGCTTCAGTGCTGAAGCCCAGTTCTGAAAAACGAGGTTCTAATGTATATTTTATATTTATACCAGCGTTAGTTGAATGTAAAATTTTAAATTTAAATTCTGTACATGCAAATGAATCTGATGAGTGGATAATTTGGATTTATGAGCCAGTTGAAAATCAAATATGTTCTTCATTAATTATACTACTGAACTGAAGCAGAACTTACTTTTTTTGAAAACCAAACGCGCTAAGCAGACATTGCTGTCCTTGTATTTGGGATTTTTTCTTTACTGGTTGAAACTTCTTATTTACACGTGCTCGAGATACGTCATTCTGAAATTATGAAAGATTTGTAAAGCAGCAAAATTCATCGTTGAACCTATAAAAACTTGAATTACCTTTACCAATTTGGCTGCTCCCTGCATCCCTCGAAATGTCCTTCCATTATTTGGGCTCTCTACAGGATTCATTGCAACGAACGTGGCACAGTCCGTAGTTTTGGTATTTGACCATTGAGACAAATTAGGTCTTGTGGAATCAGGCTGTAAGTTGTGTAAGCTATCTACATGGTTTAAAATTCTAGTGTCAACTACTGCTACGTAATCCTCTTTTCTACAAATTTCGTCACAGTTCGATGTATCTATCGCTGGAATCGAACTGTTGTCAACTTTAGATAAGGCACTGGAAGCATCAGCCAGCTGTTTCTCACATATAGAATCAGATATGCATGTAGATTCATTTATGACTGCAACTACCTCGCTACCATTGGAATTATCGGTTTCATGAGCATAATTTAGTACTTCAGCAGCAGGATTTTCCAATTTATCAGAATCCAAAGAATCCTGTTTAAGCTGAGGATCAGTCGTGGTTGCAAAGAATTTACTTTGTGTTATAACGTTACTCTCTATCACAGTTGGCTGAAACCTTGTCAAATTGCGGAATTTTGAGCGTTGTTTTCCCTTATCGAGCACACTCGGTGAAACTTGATTAGAATGAGTCTTCTTCACAAATGGATTTGCTCTCCTCACTAAAATGGGCGATTTTTCCATCTTTTCTGGCGAACACGTATCTAGCTGAAGAGCAGATACATCCACATCAGTACAGAACCGCTTATTGTTTTCAACTTCGGTATCCATATAAAATTTCAGCAGACCATCTGGTTCCATAGCTGTGACTTCTGAAATTGAATAGCCAATATTGGTTCAGAATCAAAGAAACAGAGTATTATAGATTTTATATCGTCTGTGATCTGCAACAATAATTTATTTGAAAACCTCAACAAGACAAAATGTAAGTCTTTGTACCTTCATAATTGCGTTTGGGTGAGAATAACTTTTGAATGATACCAGTTGTTTTGAGCATATTCACTTTTCCATGAGTGTTGGGCCATAATGTGGTCGTTTCATTTGTTTCAGGTGTCGTTCTCTTAATTTTGAAGTCCGCAGACCAGATACTCTTGTGTTTGACGATTGGTTTTGTTTCCCAAGAATTGGTCCTTTGTATAACCTGTAGTAATAGGGGGTTAAATAATTTAACAAAAAAAGAAATCTGATCGATCGTTAATGGTCCAATTTACCTTTCCAGATTTATAAGTGTCAGGATCATAATCGTGAAGCTTTTTCAATGTCATAGGATCATAATTTCCAATTGCTAATTGCCATGCCAAATCCTCAGGCATCTCTTTGCCTGCGAAATGCAATTGTTCCAGGGTAACATCTGGAGTTGGTGGTGTAAGACGTACTTGTTTTCTTTTGAATGGACAAAATACGAGCTGGTGTTTAAAAGTGATATCTGCCCGCACAAATGCATCCCTATACTCTTTAGATACATCCAAAGACTTCATATTCAAGTATGATGATAGTCGGTTGAGAGCCTATGGATATTAATAATAAAATGAAAGTAATAGCAGGAAAAAGAGGAAATCTCATTAATAAAAGGAGAATCGTAGAGGTTTCATAAATTCGACTAATATTTTGTCAATGTATAATTTAAGCTGAAAAATTCAAAGATGATGAATCGAGAAGAGGATCGTGGAAACGTAAATTCAGAGATACTGAGGTATATTTCTCCATTGTAGCTGGTATTTATGTACCAAGTTTTGACCAATTTGAGCGTACCTTGTGTATGTCTGTTTCGGTAGTCATTTTGATGAATTTACATGCTTTGCTTAAGCCTATGCCTGGTAAAGAAGGTAAATAATCACATCCTGACAGGATACACATGTGACGAAATTTGTTCATATCAAAATGCTCAGAACGCACACCCATGTCCAGATAGAAACGTTCTTGTTCTACGAGGACCCCATTACCTACAAGATCCATTTTGAAGAAAATCTGGAAAAAAATTATCCTCATTAATTATACATAAAAATAACTTCAGCAATAACTAGAATAAATCACAGACTACCTTTTTGCATCCAAATAATGTGAGGTCACTATCTTCTGTAATCACAACATCTGCTATTCCAGAAATGTTCAAATACGCAAGCTGGGAATCAGCCTCATATGGTGCTACAATACAATCCACATTGAGTTCATGGCAGGCTTTTATTAAGTTCAATGCCATTTCATGTGATACATCAATGGATCTCCTCAGTAGACTTCTTCCCTCTGCCGTTTGACCGGACCGTATCAATTGAGCAGCTCTTCTACGGTTTGTGTCTCGCAGTCTATCAAAGTTTTTAATTTGAACAGAACGTTTTGCGCAACTAGTGATAGGCTATCGTCATTTCTAATATTTGTTTAGCTTTAATTGATACATCCATTTTTTTGAATATTAAAGGTATAGTTCTAGATTTTTATACACAGTCTACCATCCTTATGTTGGAAAATTATTAAATGACTATTTGCTACAAAATTTTGTCAGTAAATTAATACTCACTCTCGTCTTTTGGATTCTGTATCTTTTTTAGCAGGCAAATGACATCCATCGAATACAAGAATTGGTTTGATGTTATTTGCTAGTAGCATATTAACAAACTTCAAACAGTAAGTCACATATCTATGAACAATTTAAGGAGCATAATTAATTTAGATTTTAAGAAAGTGTAATTGATTTCCCTACACCTCAATTTTACTTATTGATATGATTTATCCATTCAAGCAAGGACGCATCATATGAAAATTGAATTATTGAGATGAAAATTGAAAAGTTACAAAACAATAAATGACTATAATATTTTGAGGTCTATTATAAATTTATTTGAATCTTCAGAATCCTCAAAGTCCATCCTGTATGTTGGAAGTCTCCAAATTAAACTGAAGTTGACGGTGCTTTACTAACGCAGTTTGACTTGCAAAGAGAATTCAGAAAATTCAGTCGCTATGTTCAACTTTATGCAGTGTATCTTCATATTGACTCGATGTTGCAAATTTCACAGAGAGGCTTGCTCGTACTTCTGCATGCCGTTGGGTAGAATTCAGACTTGTGTTGTGCAAGGTTCCGAGATCTTGGGAGATATCGACATTAAATGACTCGAATACCTTGATGATTGTAGGCACAAGACCCATGCAAGAAATAAGCATAACAATCTTACGCAGTCGTTGGTTGTTGGTGAGCTAATTTTTCTGCACATGAAAATGCCCCTTTGTGTAACCAACAATAAGAATCGATAGCTACTGTGCCTCCTGCAAATTGACTGATATTTCCTTTCGTTGATGACTTCTCCAAAAAAGGAAGTAGCCCGGTAATACCCATGGTGCGAAAAAAATTAGAGAAGTTCGTCGAATTATGTATAAATAACGGTGAATGTAAAACTTAAAAATCCACACTAATAATTGTCACTTTGTATGTTGGGTATTTCATTTCTAAACGTTATCGGTGTTACAACAGTAGCTTTTATAGAAATAAAATCGAGGACTTGACATTCAACGGTTGAACACCGAACTCTGGATCAAAATGATCAGATGTTTTTGGTATTACCGTTCACTGATTTTTGGCGCGTAAACATGCGATGTGCCCATGCGATTATCGATTGTGATTGGAAATTTCAGAGAGGCCCCTAGAATTTCCCCCAGAAGGTGTTTCGAATATATATTTATTATTTCAAAGAAATATATTTGAATTATGTGAAACGTACTACAAACATAATTTTGATACATAGGCCGACAAATTGTTTTCGAATTGTGAATTGTATATCTCCTTTACATACAAAAATGTAGATTTTATTGATCGTTGCATAAGCCTTTAATCGTTTGAATGCTTCTTCCCGCTTAAACTTGTAAGCAGTGAAATCTGTTTAAGGTGCCTGTCTGAAAATTTTTTAGCTGAAACAAAGTCAACGTCAGAGGGGTCGAATCACTGATAAATAGAAAATTACAACTGTGACAGCGGTCGCACCATAATAAGAGTACAACTGTACATTTTCGGTGGTAAAATTAATCCGAAATGGCTGTGGTGAGAAGGGCATCGCATGCTGGTAGCTGGTATACGGATTCGGGTGAGAATGCTACGTATCTTACTTATAATTCATCTCCTTGGATAATTGATAACAGTCAAATCATTATTTGGTATATCATGTTCTTTTCGCCCTGTTTATAACCTTTGTTTAAGGTCATCGACCCTTTGAAACATTACACATGCTCCACAGCTCATACTTGGAGTTCTTATTTTTTTTATTCCATTCGATGATGCCCATATAATTTTTCTTTGTTATAGTTGAGGTCATGGTCTTGTTAAGTTTTGCGTATCTTGAGAAAGTTTATAGTTTCTTTGATATGTTGTTATCATTTGTTATCATTAATAACACAACAAGCATAATTTCACTGAAGAATCGAAGCTTTGTATGCATACTAGCAAAATTACTATGTGGTAATGAATATCGAAATTGTTAGCAGGATAAAACTGCTTTATTTTTGAAGCACGAATATTTTTTTTACATCCTCAGGTAGTGAACTGAATAAGCAGTTGGGTATCTGGTTAAATGCAGCAGATTTAACACATGGACCAGCAAGAGCCATTATAGCCCCGTTAGTAATATAAAAAAAATTATTTCAACAGTTCCATAAGTATTGCCCTTAACCTTTAGGATTTGACTAAAATTTTACAGCCATGCAGGCTACACCTATTGCGGAGCATGTGCTGGATTCGCTTATCGCCAAGTCAGTCCAGTTGTTGTGTGAGTATATATACTCATCAGCTATCATTGGTTTGAAAAAACAACCTTCTTCAACACAACCTCTACGTTTTTTGACAGTAGAATTCGACGCTATCTTTGAGTTCCTTCATCCATGAAATATCTGAGATTCTAAAACAATATAAATTCTTGGTTGCATAATCGGATAATCAATAGTATTATTCCACAGTCGCAGGATATTCATTTTAGGACCTTCTCATCATGTGCGTTTGGCAGGATGTGCGCTGTCTTCAGCATCTGTTTACCGAACACCATTGTATGATCTACACATAGATCAACAAGGTTGGTATGATACTCTCATGTTAATCCCCAAGCTTATATCAAGTATATAAGGCAATTTATTGTCAATTTTAACTATTTCTGTTCAACAGTTTACAGGGAACTAGAGGAAACAAATCAGTTTGAATGGATGGATATGAATACTGATGAGGATGAGCATAGCATTGAGATGCATCTACCGTATATTGCCAAGATTATGGAGGAGTAAGTTTTTCCAGTAGCCAGTACAAACTTTGGCTCAATTTGTGATAGGAATAGCGCATAACTCGCCTCATAAAATCTAATTTATTTGAAACAAATTTTTCTTCTTAATTTAGCTTTAAGGACTCCTTCACCATAGTTCCAATTCTGGTTGGATCTCTGAGCCCTGATAGAGAGGCTGCTTATGGAAATCTATTAGCTCCGTATTTGGCAGATCCTCAAAGTTTATTTGTTATTTCTTCTGATTTCTGCCATTGGGGTCAGCGCTTCCGTTATACCTATTATGATCGATCGTGTGGCCCGATACATAGATCTATTCAAAATTTAGACAAAATGGTATGTATCTACATCCATATGAAAATAAAAAAAAACTTCTAATCGTTAGTAAGTTCACGTAAAAGTTCTGAATTTTCGTCCAGTATGTATCAGGAATACAAATAATTTGTTCAATTTACAATTATGACAATTACAACTTCTGCAGGGCATGGACATCATTGAAACTCTCAACCCGCCAGCTTTTACGGAGTATCTTAAAAAGTATGGAAATACTATATGTGGAAGACATCCGATTGGCGTTCTTCTGCAGGTAAATTGGCACCATATTATATATACATTTAGATCTACATCATAAGTGTACCTAGAAAAAATACAATTCTTCAGCGTAATTTATACTATAATTTGGATCACTGTATTGAACTGTTTCAGGCTATTAGCAGTTTGAGGAGTAACACTAATGGACAAAAGATGAATTTGAAGTTCCTGAAATATGCTCAGAGCAGTCAATGTAACAATATGAGTGATAGTTCTGTTAGTTATGCCAGTGCCGCCTTGGTGCTCGAATGATATAGCACCTTATATTAAATTGCAGTACAACGCACATACATTAAATTTTTTAAGTATCTGCCTCCTACTGGCAGTATCTACGGTAATATTACAGTGAAGATATTTTATGAAAAAATCAGATTTCAATGTTGTAAATTACGTAGAATATAATTGACTGAAAAGTGGAAAATATTTGCAATTTTTTAAGCCAGGAATAACGAAAATCTCATGGAATATATATTTTTCAAATAAGTTTGGAATAATTTAGTTTCCAAATAAAACGTAGAACTTATAAAAGAAGAATAAGTATATAAAGCAAATTCCGCGAAAACGTTAATTCAACTTTGAAGTTTTTTTTTTTTTTTTTTTTTTTTTTAAATTTACAATTAAAGAAACATGGTCATAGTTCACTTACTCCATTAAACAATACATTGTTTAATCCTCGAGTTCATGAATTCATCGTTATTTCTACGTAAGATTTTCTATTCTGAATGGTAATATTTCCATTCTGTAACATTATTATAGAAATCGAAGTTCTTCACGAGTCGTGCAAATTCTAAGTCTGGTCTACTACTTACAGATTTTATTACTTTGAATTTTTTATTCGCTAAGTTTATTTTATCAATTAATACATGCTGACAGTGCTTAACTTTGTTTCTATCACAGCGCCAATGATTCCTAACGTTGGTATAGATCACATATGCAATATCTTGACAAATCTCACTGTTGCTACCCAATTCTGACATGAATCACTTGCGGTATGCAAACGCCACGATATTCGTTGCATTTTGTACTAAGTCATCGAAGCAGTTTGCAATTTGTGTTGTTGGTTTTCGTTTTTTACTCTGCGAGATGATGCCAATAAAATTAATTGTAAACCAGTCTTCTATCAAGATTTTTGAAAAAATAAACTCTTAAAGCTAGTAAATGCGTGTCTTAATTAATGACAAGAACAAGTACCCCAGTTGTAATTGTGAATTAATTAATATATATTCCACAATTTTACTCAAGTTCCGAATTCGGGTTGACCAGTCCTAGTTGATAGTAAAAGTCAAATCCATAAACAATGCATGCAGAGTAAAATAAAGCATGACTGCTGTTTTTCTCAATTTAGGTTTGTATCAAAGTTCTTATTTAAGTGTTCAGTTAAAATTCAAACCATGGATTCATTTCCAGTAAACATTAACACAGCGTTGCTTAAAGTATGTATTAATATGAATAGATTACACAGTACAGAGGCTTTATAATTAGGTATTTTGCATACAGCTTTAAATCAATATTTCAGAGTATTTAAATCAATTCAAAGATTTTAAATATTGAACTAAAAAGACCTAGCTCTGATGTTTCTAATTCTGAATGTCTAACAAAATTCTTAATCAATTTTAATAGAAAACACTTACAGTATACATATCAGACTAACTTTGAAACAACTATGTTGTTTGCCAAGAAACGGTGACACAAATTAAAACTTGCGTATGAATTTTGCTTTAAGTTAACATTTGCACGGTTTTTCAAATTCCAATACAATGACATTCATCTCGTTGTAATTGATTAATGAAAAAAACTGACTGAATTGCACAATTATATTATCGATGTAACATTCGGTGAATAATTATTAAGCAAATTATCAAAAATATCGAAAAAAATAAAAATTACCTCTTCTTGCTCCCAAATGAGTTGAATGATGAGAGAGAAAATATTTAGGTATATGTATATGTTATTATGAAACACCGAAATCTGGAGAATGTCGACTTTCACCGGTGAATATCAACATTCACATAGTCGCTTAGTGTATGTCCGAAATATTTGCTAAATACCCTTATTTCTGACTTACGCCTGTAAATGTTAACATTCACCGTGCAGACCATATCTGTGATTTTCGATACACACCGGAGAGGGTCCGAATGTACGTACAACAATGTAATGAAATATTCGATCTTTCACCGAAGTATTTGGTATTTGTTGACATTCACCACTGAAAGTCGACATTCTTTAATTGCGATCATTCACGGTAACATATACATTAGTCTATATCTGAGAGCGGTACTTCTTACCTTTCTCCTCAAGAAATGTATACAAATAAGATAATATGCTAGTCAATGATCTACAATTATCAGTATAATCGATTGAATGAATAAATCCTGTTCTATTTCCGTCGCCTGTAGTATCACAATATATCAGTTGGACGACAAGTGAGATCTACTGAAATTCTTGAACATATTTGACTGCGTTATTACGCTCATGTATTTTCTTTTGACATAAATAACATGTGAAGGACTATTTAAATAACACATTCCACGCACTGTTACATTTAGTTGAACATCGAAGCTATCTTTGAAAAATACTTTCATAAAAATATTATTAGTAAAATTAATATATCTCTGAGTAATTCTATCACAAAATTATGGAAACAGAATATATGAGAAAATTATATTCAAACGATAGCAATGCTGGTGTAAATCTAATTATTTATGTACATATGTATGTGTATTTAATATAATATAACATGGTAATTGGTATCGAGAAACTAGTGCCTGTTACTACGTTCTGTTTTGTCGTACAGACTTTTCTATATGATTATGATTTATCTAAAAACTATCAAATGTAAAAAATATACATGTGGGACTTCCATGTGATGGTGTGTTCAATTTGTATCATTATGATACTCGTTTATATCACTGACGACTGATATTTATAATTAATTCATAAGTTTTCATTACAGAATCACAATTCAGATTAGTCACATAACTGATTTGAACCTCGTACATTATATTTTTCAAATGAACATTGACAATCAATAATCATCAAAAGCACCGAATATGAAATTTCTATGTATACCACAGCACAGTTGTGTGTTTAGTACTGGAAGCTGTGGTGAATATCGAAGATATTGGCAAAGGTTTCATTGGTCAAAGTCGCAAGGTTGCTAACTGGCTTTATGATCAATGTTTCATAAAACACGTGGGCATAGATTGCCAAATTCAATGGTGGTGGGGCATGTTATCAATGTGTTGAATACGTCGCAACCATAGTGCAACATTTTTGGCATTACGCTACTCATCAACTAGAAGAGAAATGTTATCCTGGCGGGCAATATATTCAATTCCGAATGGGAAAGCCCCATGAATTATAACAGCAGTGGATAATGTTTCCAATGCGTTCTCAATTACATCTGTTTTTGCAATTACATTGCCTCAATATGTCTTGCATTTAAATCACGTGTAAGTCAATCTAGAGTCTAACACATATAAACTGTATTCATTGACACTCACCATGCCAATGCAGATGTAACTAATTCTCACAGTAGTTACTGAAAAAAAATAGTTTTAAAGGATCTTGAGGTTTGATTAAAAATTTCTTTCTGAATATCCTCTTGAAATCCATTTTGTCGATGTAGTTGAAAGAATGCACAGGGACATTCGTTAGGTGCAGTAAATGGTTCGCTCAAACGAATGTTCTTTAGAGATTTTTTGGACTTCACATACTACAATACTGTAAAAATTCAGAGGGTAAACATTCTTCAGTGTAATATCACTACGTAGTAAATCAATATGGTGCGATCACTATTTGCGATATCAGTTTCGTCTATTCACATTTTTACAGCATGTTTTTACATTTTGATTAGGATATTTTAACAAAGTGCTCAATGCACAACATCTTTAGTTCTTTAACCACGTTCAATCAAATCAAAAGATATAGTGCGATACATTCAAGTCAATATCAACCCTAAGCTTACCATATCTAGTAAGAGAACTATACTAATATTAAACCACATATTTCTTAAATTTGAACTATTAAAAGTTACACTCTACTTACGCTTTCATAACTGATACATAAAAGAAGTATATATTTTCTTCAATACCTGCTGAGCCAAAATTTGACATTATGCTTGTAAAAATGAACTCAATTCGGTTTTTTTGTGCAACTGAACTAAGTTCTTGGCATATTTTAATTGTATGTAGAATACATACGTCATGATATTTCTTCGTAGGGTTCACCACCAATGAATAATCACACTTGTGATTACAGTCTAACTGTATCTTCATTGTTACAAAGGAAAGGATGGAGATTATGAGATTTCGTTAGAACAACCCTGCGTCTAATTTTTATCCTTATAATAATAAATGCAGTGTTTTCAGCTTATGTACACATATAGTGCAAAGTAGAAAGTTAAGAAATTTGTGATCCTAATTATTCTTACTACTGTTCATCAACTTATATGAGCGTATAAACGAATGATTCTATGTCACATTCTTATAACTTTCGAGATGGACATCTGTGCATCTTGATACCAGACTTTGGACTGTATTTTTTACTGACCAATTATGATATTATTTTTACATATAAAAAAAATGTATCTAATAAACGATAAATTTAACTGTACATACAATACGTTATGTTTGAATTTATCTAATTTGGTATTTTCTCCAGGAAAATTTTGATATTTCTGAAATGCGATGTTGAACTCATCCAGACTAATACTTATTTCAGAAGTAAATAAAACAGTCACATCTACAATGTGTTAAATAACTTTCAAGAGAATTTTTCTTTTTGTTCCATAAGATCTATGCATTGTTTTTATGAATAGAATGTTGAAATAGGTAGTAAATGAAGAGTTGATTATTAGACTCAAATGTAAAATGTTATTTCAACCTTATTTGTCTGTACGTGTTTGATCAGGTCACAGCATCAGATGTCTTCGACCTTTTATGCGATTTACAAGATTACAAATTTTCAAAGCTGGGCCCAACTTCAAACCCATGTATTTCATCATCATGTCCGAATTCAGAAGCAACAGTGCCTTTCCGTCAATTTCCTGTAATGTAAATAGAATTTTAGTTCTCTGATCACAATCTCCTTTTGCTTCATCCATTATCACGACATTTAAATTTCTGTCCACAAATCAATGGTCAACTATCAACTCACGTGCTTTCTGAAGAGATCTGCATGCTGACCCAATGCAGGATCTATAGCAGCTATGTACAGGATCACATCTTCTATGGTCCACTCTGCAGGCTCAGTGGTGGATATCCTACTAGCTGGGCTCTCGGATTGTGTCGTAGATGTAGCTGCTTCTAATTCTAAAATAAAACAAATGACTCGAAATTATTCAATTCTGAAATGCATGGAATTCCAGTCTTAAAAGTTAATATTGTGTTTTTTTTTTTTTACCAAGAACAGGCTTTCTTGGTTGCTTGGCTGTCGTGGGAGATGTTGGTATATTTGTGGCAATGGGGCCAGGACTGGATTGCAGGGGAGACGCAGTAGTTGTAGGATTTTGCTGGCTGTCAGAAGACCACCTCCTTTTTTCAGCAGTACCGTTAGATTCCTCCCTTTTACTTAACGGCGGTTGTTGGATAGGACATTTGGTACACTGTTCTTTTCGCCTGAACAGCATATGTTCGCAGGCGCATAAGTCCTCGAGTTGTCGCCTGATGTAAGTATAGAAATCTTCTTCTTCTAAGAACACTGGTAACCTCACAGAGGTCGGTTTGCTCTCAAGAGTTAGATTAATGCACTCTCCCTCACCTCGTTTTAACAAACTTAGCATTTGTCGCGGACTAATTGCAGCCATTAACAAAGCTTGGAAAATGTCTCTTGTCACACTAAGCATCGGCCCTGAGCCAAACTGCGCTGGCATGGCTTTGACCTTTCGAGGATCAAAATAAGGGCCACACGAACAATTGTGGTTTACACACATCATAACTGTGAAGAAAAAACAACATCTTGCGTTAATGACTGACGTCACCCAAATGAAATAATAATGCGCAATACATTTATTTGTAAAGAGATATTCGTATTCAAAAATTTGTTTATTAAAATATCGAGCTTCATGAATTACTCAACTCACCATTCTCGAATTGACGAGTTTTGGTATTTGAAGTGCTGGTATCTGGCTCTGTAGCTGTTTGAGGGGGCGCGCTTGACCCAGCAGGGCTAACTAAAGCTACTGCGGGTTCACCTCCAGCTCCTGTACCCGATACAGCAACAACTGGCATAACATTACTTGTTCTCGACTTGAATCTATTTTGTCCTGCTGCTGATGACAAATGATAAATTATAACATAACAATCGTAAATAGTCTGTATTTTGTTTTTTTCGCTAAAAAAGTAATCCAGCTTACAATTCTGTCTAGGAGGTTGTAAGGGATGTCCACTTTTGAAACACCAGCCGGCAGGAAATATGTCTCTTGAATCATAACGACACCAATAGTCAAAAGCACCCCTCCAACCATCAAATGTAATGTGAAAAAGATCATCTTTAACAGCTCCAACCGTTGCCGAACATATGAGTTGAGGATTCTTTTTATCAATGGCCTCCAGCTTGTGTCCTACTTGGAAGAGATTGCAGCGTGGTGTTTTTGGGTCTTTTTTAAAAACTTTAGCAGGAGCCATTTCTGCACCATTTAGTGTTTTCAGAAGAAACATCGGCCAACTGGATGCGTTCATGCGAAAACCCAACGGTGGTTGAAGCATTCCACCTGATTTCTCGCAATGACCAATAGGGTTGATTTCATTACTATCTACCAACCGCCAAAAATCATTTTTGTTGTCTGAACCATCTAGACGTAATCTTAATCTTGGACCCAGTACTCCCACTACTGTTGCAATACAAGTTGATGTCAAGTTACGAGGGTCTAGTGCTTCAAGTTTCATTCCCATTTTAAATTCATTTGTCGGTGGAATTTCGTGCTGTAATTACAATCAAATTTTTAATTTGCATCCAAATGTTTTTCTACTCCTCATAATATAGTTATAGAAACAAGCCGCAAAACACTACCTGCTTAAAGCACTCAATGGGTGCGGCAACGCTATTGGTTTCTTTGAGATATAGATCCCAATCAAACGTCTGATACATTTCGTATTGAAAAGGGCCAGCTGAAGTTGAGGGAGGTTGAGATACTATCGGCTGACTGTTTGTGCTGGTATACGATTGTGTCGTTGTAGGGGTGCTGCTTCCACTTGGCAAACCAGATGGTGCCGGAGAAGCTGCAGGTGACGGTTGCTCTCCATTGTCTGATTAAAAAAATTCCAACTTACAAATTGACAAATTGCAAGTAAACTCCTGAAACTGTTTAAGCTCAACTTGCTTGCCATGGGAAAAACTAATCAAGTAATTGGTGGTTGGATTTATTCTACTACATCACGACATAATATAGTGCAATACATTGCGACTTACTTTTTCTAGAATCTGCTTCTTTTTTCTGATGTTTATTAAGACAAAAAGAGGAGCAGAAATCTTTGGCAGGAGTATCCCGCTGTTCCAGCCTAACAGGAGTCCCTCTGATTACATTATCACATTGTACGCAGGCACCTCGGATGTAAGCCTTTCGGCACTCGGACAAGCAGGTTTCTGAGCAGAATTCTTTCTTCCCATGTTGCGTTGGGAGGACATATTTCAGAGGTTGCTTTGTTTCCCCGCACCACGTACAAGAACTCTTTTGCTTTGGCGGTCGACCTGGGCCTAAAATAAACAATAACACATTGAAATACATAAAAAATAAAACAACAAGAAAAACCTGAACGCAGTGTCAATACTAAATTTTGGACATTGGTGTTAAAAAGATATTACAAAAAAGTAAGAAAGGAATTCTTTACTAGAAATGTATCGTTGTGACTGACAAAATAAAAGTAGCAAATGACAGAAGAAAAGAAGGTTATTTTTACTAGCTATGACACTTGGCATACCTCGCATCTTTCCTTGGTTAGAAGACATCCTTTGAAATTTGGCTAACAAGTTGAGCCACAGATGATGGTAACCACCATGAATAAATAATGCAACCTATGAAGGTCGCATTTACCGCATATAATAGTTTTATGTACGGTTGACACCTACAATCAAAATCATTTGCAGTATGAACGATTTCATTTTGGCATGTACTTGTAGCAGCTACACTGAATTCACATCTGTACGATATATTTACCTCAATCCGGTTTGCACAGAATATTTAGCCAGCAATAATGTCTGATCCGCATAAATATCTGTTAAAAATCAGGTTCGGCTTAATAATCCGGCACTTAGCTTTCATTTAAAATAATACACCCACAAACACAGATTTTCTGTCAACTCCGCCATATTGCTTTTATTTCACCGCGCGGTGTCTCCTGGAACTTGCATAGGAACCATCGAAGAAAGCAAGACATCACGCTGACTGTCCGAGTAGTCAGAAGGAGATAAGAAATGCGCAGAAGACGCGGGCTCAAGAGATAGAATTTCTTTTTGCGATCTACCGCGGCACTGTGGCGGTATATAATCGCCACTTGCTGATCGCGCAAATATGGCAACACGTCCGGTATTGATAGAAATAAATACTATCGTCAAATTATTTAATCACACGAATTCGCATAGCTTGTTCCAACATTCTCGATCGGCTCCTCAGTGATCGAACGATATTACCGATAGTTTTTCAAACATCGTTACATGAAATTGTTTAGAAGCAAACTATATTTACAACTATATTACCTTCTCATGCAGATCTGGCAATGTCAGCAATCGCAGTAATTAGCGTGATTTCAACGTCTGGTACAATCGCAGGATCTGGGAGGCCCAAATGAAAAGGAAATAGGTACAATGCTTGTACAAGGTCACTTCTTTGTTAATCTATATGTTTGATTAACCTTGAGATCGGTTACAGTTGAATC
Source organism: Athalia rosae (assembly GCF_917208135.1). NCBI lineage: Eukaryota > Metazoa > Arthropoda > Insecta > Hymenoptera > Athaliidae > Athalia > Athalia rosae. The sequence continues at coordinate 25,506,356 of NC_064026.1, read as the reverse complement.
TTTTCTAAAATATATTTTTCAGATCAATTATACATACGACCATAACGTAAATTACTACTACACGTTTGCATAGCCAGGTACCTAAATGTATGTATAAAGTACTAAAATATAGTATTTACGGTAATATCAAGAAATTAATTTCGGTTGCTGTACTCAGTCAAATAATTTATTACCTTAACATATTGTGCTCTTCTATTATAGCCGTGATGAGACTCTCAATACGATAGACTCTGTATTTATCACTTGGCGCGTGTGTTTGCCTACAGTAACAGCATTACATATTTACCTATAGCTAATATGCATTGCAAGATGTGATGCAATACACTATTTACAGCAATTGCAATGCCGAAACTGGTTGTTACTACGATTGGCTATACTCGAATATTAGGCTGAAGATTTATTGGAGGTCTTGTTTGTCTCAGATTGTTGCTTGATGCGATAATCGGAAAGGGCTGCTTTTATAGCATCCTCTGCAAGCACTAAAAATAATTTATAGAATGTAACTTACGTATAACCATCGGTGAATTATTCTTTTGCCTTTATACCAAATGTACTAGTTTTATAGCGTATCAAATTTTGAGAACTGGAACTACGAGGTAATCGAAACTGAATATGAATAAATTTTTAACTTACTCGAACAGTGTAGCTTGACAGGTGGGAGGCAAAGCTCTTTAGCGATATCCGTGTTCTTCAACTGCAATGCTTGATCAACCTTTTGAGCAATAAAAAGCCACGAAAATTCTCAAGTTTTACGAAATGCAGTGTTCGGTTTGTATTATTAATTAAAGCAAAGTGCAACTCACAGTTTTCCCCTTCACCCATTCAGTTGCCAGAGAACTTGAAGCAATGGCTGATCCGCAACCAAATGTCTTGAACTTAGCATCTGTAATCTTTCCATTTTCGTCAACTTTAATTTGTAATTTCATGACATCGCCACAGGCTGGAGCTCCAACAAGTCCGGTACCCACATGCTTGTCATTTTTATCCAGGGAACCTACATTTCTTGGATTCTCATAATGGTCTAAAACCTAAAGAAAAAATTGATTACCAATTATTCCGATTTCCGACTACAATGTGAGACATTTAATTTTACATAGTTCAGGTTATAAAAGGTATAGAAAATCTCGAATACCTACATTTGCGTGGTATGACACATTCGGCACACTTCGAGACAGGATGGTTGCCGTTTCGGTGATTTTTCTCGGCAAAACGCGTAGGACAGACATTCTTATTTAAAAATGCACTGACGTTTCAACTTTTGGTGCAGTTTCATGGGAAAACTGCAGTGCGTTGAATGCAGTGCCTGACAATGCGCAATACGTTGTAGTTCATGTAGTTACAGAGTGTTGACGACAGAGGAATCTCGAGTGCTCCTCTCGAATTGCATTGGGACATTGTTTTTGTGCGAGATTTGAATACTCACGTAAAAATAATGGTTCACTTTTTATTTATAATCATTATAATAAGAAAGCTTATAAAGATGATAGTAGTAATAATTACATTAAACATGATAAACTATTTATGAAGATTTCTTGATATGCTGTTTCTGCCATATCTACGATAATAACCATATAATAACCATCATCAGCACATGTTCTGATTCGAGAATACTTTTAATTTTCAAATCTTAGGTACATACGTACATAATTTCCATGTGTTTGAAAAAAAACTTTCTGGTTTTATTTGAGATATATTTTGTGATCACATTTGTACAACATATCAGCAGTAAAAAATCTTCAGATTTTTAAGGTTTTATAGGAAGTTCTTGATAAATTTTTACAAAATATTGTCAATATAGACACCAGTTATTAGACAAGAAATTTGGATACAATACTAAAATAAAATAGACCACAGATGTAGACATTATCTTATCATTGGGTTTAAGGTATAAAATCAGTTGCCGGCGTGGGTTATTTACAAAGTAATGGTGAATTTTGATACGTTGAGGAGATACATAAATGTTTTGAGGTATACATGCAAAAATTCTTGTATAACACTTTTAAAAGATCATTGCTTTGAAAAACCGTTTCTAGGCTTTACGGACAGTGAATAGCTCAGCCTTATCTTTTCTCTGAGACTTGTCTATAAATAATGCGTGGATTTGAACTGCCCAATCATCAGAGAATGCGAGAAGAAAAGAAAGAAAAAAACTAACAATGAAATAAAATGATTCTATTCATACTCCTAATTGTCATCAATCTTCATGACAATCACATTCCGCTCAAGCATATAAAGAAAACAGAAATTTTTTTTTAATGATACTCCACAATTTAAGAGCACCTCTACCCTGCTGCCCCCAACTGTTGTAGGATCTAAACGTTGTTACAATAATGGATTGGAACCTCACATTCTGAGGAGTTAATTAAAATAATCAGTAAGTAAAAAGAATGAAGTTTAAATTCTTGGTAATTCAAGACAAGAAGCAAAAATCATTTCTGCTACTAATCAGTACACGTAGTATATATTACCTATTCTATGGGCAGGTGTAAACACAATAGGACATTTGATGCATGGTGAAAAGTAAACTTGTTAAAATGTAGGAAATAATTGGACCAAAAAAAAGAAAAAAATTTCAATCAAACGGCATACAATTTCAAATAATCACCAGGCTAAATATGCTTATTTTTCACCTGCTTCCAATATTTCGTGCAGAATCAAAGTTTTATGAACTCTTAAGTGTTCTTACTTTTTTTGCCCAACCACGTTAGTAACGTTTAAATCTCAGACCTACTGTTTATCAGAGCATGTGAGTTTGACCCTGGAACTTTCGATGTGTTCGTTTCAAGTTTCTTTATTTTTACGTACTTACTAAGTTTCTACTTGCTTATCACAAAAATAAGGCACCATGTGGCACCAAACCTACCTTTGGCATTGACTTTTTATGAAACAGTCAAGCTTGCCATAATTAAATATTGGTTGCACTATAGCTGCGGTTCACTTTTTTACCAATAGCTCGAGCAGAGGTTCTGGTTGGCGTAGGCCTCAGACCATATCCTCCCAGATTCATTGTGGCATTCAGAGCAACTACGTTTGGTGCGAGAGTTTTCAAACATTTGTTAGCCTCTTCAACTTGTTTCGCAAGAATTTCATTTTTTAATTTCTCTGCATTCAACTCCCGTCGAAGTTGGGCTTTTGTTTGATTTCCATAAGGATATAGGACTCTGTGTTGAATTAGCGATGTTGCCGATGGTCTCATCTCTGGGTTTGGGTGAATCATTAACTATAACATTATTATTACATGAATTAGCAAACTAAAAGAATCAACGATGAACAAAACGGGCAGCAATTAGTATAAAAACAAGTAAAATCGTTATTCATTACCTTCAACAGTTCGTTAAAGTCCCTGCTATATTGTGGTAGATCTTTTAGCTTTCCATCTCTAATTTCATGCCATTGGGGACCATTTTTAGGTAGTTCGCCACCACCACCTGCTTCGTATACCGTTAACCCCAATGCAAAAATATCAGCTTTAGGCATATGAGTCAAGTCTTCGTGTAAGATTTCTGTCGGTAGATATCTACAATCACCTTCTTCTATCAATGGATTAGTGATAGATGTGACATGACCCAAATCTCCAATTTTATAAGTTATTTCTTCCTCGACTGTTTCTTCTTCATCAAATCCATCATCAGCAGAGTCGTAGTCAACTGAATGTAGCCTTTTTTCTTTTGATATGAAGATATTTCCAGGCTTAATATCCATGTGGACTAGTTGTGAAGAATGCAGATATTTAAGACCCTCTGCAATGTGCAATAATAGTTGGCGCAGTTCAGCTTCGGACATCATCGCATTGCTAGCTTGAAGTTTTGAAATTGAATCTGCCAAACTACCACCATTACAGTATTCGTTCTGAATGACCATATGATCGTCTTCAGCCCAAGCAGAATAGTAGCGTACTACATGTGGATGTTTACCGAGTACGGCATGTGCGTATACTTCATTGAGGGCGTTCTTTTCATTTACACTTCCCGTTATAGGTTTAATACTTTTTTTCACTGCATATGTGCAACCATCTAACCTGTTGATACACTTGTAAACAGAGCCAAACTCTCCAATACCGATTAATTCAAGCTCTAAGAACTCTTGATGGTATCTTGGTATGTTTGATTCATGAAGAGCTACACGTTTTGTTGGTTGTTCCACTTCAACATCTAGATTCTCTAAATCGGAGGTATCAAGACTGGTGGCACGGAGTTCAGGAGAACTGCTATAAATCCAAAGAAAAATGTAAGCAGTAATTCAATCCTTATGAAAAGTCCAATCAAATTGTGGATTAAAGTTATAAATATTAAGACTGTACTCTCCTAATTTTCTAATGTGGAATAGAAAAAATGTAATGCCTCAAAATTTCTGGATCTGATAAACTCACCTATTAAGGTTTCGCTTTGACCGTGTTCTCTTTCGAGCATTCAGTTGCATGCCAGTAGGAGTGAAAGGGTTGACATTAGCTGCAGGCTTCTCAGACTTGCTAGGAAAACATGAAGCAACAGCTCTGGGTTTTTCCATGTGAATTAACTTGGTACATCTTGGTGGAAGTATCGGCGTTTGTGCTGTACTTTTTTCCATCAAAGTCTTAGGTGTTGCTGGTGAATCAAATAAACGGAGTGCTCTCACACGTTTATAAGGAGGACTACAAGCAATCGGTGAACTCGATGTTAGCTGTTCTTTACAAGCAGGGATGCTGATCCCAGTGGGCTCTGAAAGTTAAAAATGTTTGTTTCTGAAGTGGGTAAAATGCTTTGTGAATATCCTGAAGTGCTAAAGGATCACTAATAATGGTGCGTGATAATAATGCTTGCACATGGTAAGAACGCATTTGGATTAGCAGCATGAAATAAAATACAGCATGAAATATTCAGCTGCCAAACAGGTAATAAATTTGTGTTTTGCTTGCGATCACAGTATTGTGTGTATGTATAACCGTACAACGTAAATTTACTACGGCATTTATTATACCAGATTCAATTATCGCACACCTGAAAATGAAACCGATCCATTTGACTGACAGCTGATGTTCAACTCGTCGTCTTCGATGTCACTGGCACAAAAGTTCAGCCTTGGCGTGATATCCATTATAATCTACTTTTCAATTGTCACCATCAGATACACTTCAAATGCCGGTGTTTACGCACTGAACATCACGTAAACTCGACGTAGGGCTGCGTCGTTGAGAAGGTGGCTCAATGCATCACGGGATCTATTTTCCTCCAATTAAAATCATTTCTTCAAGGTCGCTGGGAAGAACACGCGCTCCAATTGGCTGATTTCTTTCCATCCAAAAATTTGGGCGATTGTAGTGTCACGTGACAGCATCATGTGCCCTTTCATTTCTGTGATTCGGCTTTATATTCTAATTCATGAAACACAATTCCGTAGTTACTACGATATGAATGTAATGGAACCCGTCATCAATGAAATTCACGCAGCAATCCTTGAATATCCAGGTTCTCTTTTTCTTTCCTACTACTCTGAATCACCCTATATTGAATCGGTAAAACATTAAAATAATTCGGATATATTCATATCTGGCTTACAGTTAGATCGCTCAACACACGTGGTAGAATTAGGCATATCAACAACCGAATGATTTGAATTTCAGATTATTTTTCGTATCAGATTATTTCCAAAAAAATCATTACCAAGTTAACATTCGTGAAAAAAATTACTGGAAAATTTTTGGATTTTTTGAATGCATCTAGCCCATAAATATCTAACATAATATATCGTGCATCTACATTTCACATTCCGCAGCTGCATTGCAACCTGTAGCGCATAGGCCACTCGTAGAGTTGCGTACCATGGAGGAATGATGCGTACTTTCAAAATGTTGGTGGGAGAAATGGCATCGAATACTGAGATGCGTTGTTATAGAAACGCTATCATGTACGTACGTATATACGTACACTGACGTACATGAACACACTTGTACCCGTGTATAGAAGAGCTAGAAGAGGGACAATCGCACGCATCGGTGGGCAAACGTCGTGAAAGAGTCGAGAAGTGTAAAAGCGAGGAAAGAATGGGATAGAGGCGAAAGAGCAACGAGAGACGTGACAACAGTTGTTTATTATCTGTTTTTATAATACGAGTACGATGGCCTCAAAAAACCCTACTTCAGGTGACGTGGAGTTTTCAGTGTTGGATGAAGCTCACAATTATCACCAATCTTACTCCTCACAGGGGTAATTTCATTTTTCAAACATACTATTACCTATTCTGCCCATAAGAATGACTACAGTTGAGGGTCTCAGTCAATATGTATGCGTGTTCACTTGAAAACTTAACCTATTTGACAGCAAAATGTATCTTGTATCATGATTGAGAATCTATTTATTTACTAATGAACGAAAGGCAAGGTAATGTAAGACTATCGTAAGTATTGGTAACAGGCCAAAATGAACTGAATAACAACTGCGTATTGGATTAAACAGCTTGTCCAATTCGTCTGACATATTGCAACTGTTGCTAACAACTTTTTTGTATTATTTACAATTTTCAATTATAATCTTGTGGATAAACTGAATATCACCTCTGCCTAATATCAGGATCCTAAATCACCGCAGCCGCAGGTAAAGTATTTTTTTTCACAAGGTATTTTTATTTGACAGGTTTGAACTGCCACAGTTGTCACAACTTCCACTTGGCAAAATGGGCTATCCTCAGGCTCAGGAGTGGGTTCAACAGAGACAGGCTAATGTGAGGCCTTGGAGTTTGTTTTTGAACTCAAACAACATCAGAGCACCTCCGAGTTTCTCAAGACTTACTAAGCGGATTATGAAAAACGTCGAATACTTCCAGAGCAATTACTTATTTGTTTTCCTTGGTCTGGTTATATATTGTTTGTAAGATTTTATTATATTAGAATTTTTGTACTTTTACCTTATTCAATCCTAAATATATTATGTGTAATACTTTTTGACTTCCAGAATCACATCTCCGCTACTTTTGCTCGCTGTCGTAGCTTCTCTTGGCATCTGCTATAAAGTTTCTCAGAGGCATGCCAAGCAAGAGTTAATGTTTCTTAACCATAAATTAACACTAGCACAAGTTTATGGCTTGGTAGCTGCTTGCTCATTGCCTTTGTTTTACCTTGTTGGAGCAGGGGCTGCTCTCTTCTGGGTTCTAGGTAAATTCCAAAGCAATCAATTCATCACTGTTTCAGAGATAATATTATGTGTCAAATAACCATTGGTTTGCAGGTGTTTCGTGGTTTTTGATTACTGTACATGCTGCGTTTTACAACATCGATTCTGTACTATGTCCTGGAGAAAATGATTTGGATGCTCTAATGGTCCAAGAGGTTTGAATATCTTGCAATTAGTTGATATTGATAATCATCTGTCAATGAATAAGAAATTATTTCATATTTTGTGTTGATGACTGATAACACTACGAATATATTATACATACATATGAAAAAAAATACCTAATATATTCATGTACGTACATACTTATAGATATTAATATGTTGTAAGCAAATTGAAACATTGAACATTATATATATTTTGCTCACTAACTAATATTATACAAAATACGATTAGATTAAACTATGTAGATAATTTGGATATCTAGAAGTATCATCCTGTACTTCCAAATGATTTGTATGAAAAAAGAAATTACATTCTCAACTGCTACCACTTTTTATAATAAGAATTTGTCTCATACTAACAGCTCGCAATAAATAAAATTTGAAAAAGTATTTTCTTATATACATGTATGTGTTTATAACACAGGGTATTGTGATTTGGAAAAATACATATTATTTGTGAAACCATAGATATACAGAACTGAAACTTCGAATTAAAAGGTGCTGGGCAAGAGAAGCGTGGTGAAGGACTTGTGTGCCAACTTTTACAATATGAAGTATAGTTCCTCGATGCCAACGAATTCAGACCTACAGATCTGAATTCGTTGTCGATGCTTTTACCATAGAATCTACTCCCAACGTATTCAAATACGTAACAATAAAATTGTGAGATATTCAATGAGGCCTTTTACGTATTCATTACGTGAACTAAAATCAACGATATTCGTCGACAACACATCAATTTTTTAATAATCAAGAGAATTTTGGTAATTTCAGGACTTGTGCGATAGCGCAAACTGCACACGGAACGGAATGTCCGGAACGCCTCTCATTGGCGCTTGAAAAGTATGTAGATTTCAGGTTTCGTACCGGGAACGCCAGCACTGGAAATCACATAGAGGTTTTTAATCTTACATCGTCTGTTTCATGGCTATTTTCCTTAGCGGCAGCCATTTTATATTTAGCTCTTTCCGGTAAGCGCCGCTACAAGGTGTGTGGAATAAACGTTCTGTTGTACATTTCACTTGATTTCTTATACGAAAAGGCGTAAACAATTAGAGTTTATGTCATATTTACAACTCAGGACAGCCAGTTTTAAATTTCTGGGCTTTATTTCTACGGGAATTAGGCTCCCAAACGATTATCAATTTTACTCGATTTAGTTCCTGTTACCCATGTGGTTCGTGTTTAGAAATTATTTCAACAATTTTTAATCGTGAAATCATTTATTCCAGATGCCTTCCGTAACACTTAAGGACGTCGACCAACACAAATTCGTGAAGGCCTTCGCCGCCTTCCTAAAAAAGTAAGCACAACTTGCAATTTTTTAAGACCTGTCGGTCGTGCATAACCTTATTCCACAATAATAGTAAAGCAGAGCATCACACATTGCTCGCGTTGTAGATAAATCCCAGCATGCCATCAATGTTGCAGAATTTCTCGAAAACATTTGTGAAACTCATTTTTATACGTAGTTTTATACATGATAGTTGAGATGAGGTTGCTAATTTTCTTTGTAACATTCCAGGACAGGAAAAATGCGCGTCCCTGAGTGGGTGGACATTGTCAAGTCTGCTCGTTTCAAGGAATTAGCTCCATATGATCCTGATTGGTACTACGTCAGATGTGCTGCCTTAGTTCGACACATTTACATTCGTAGTCCAATTGGTGTTGGAGCTGTAACTAAGATTTTTGGTGGACGTAAACGCAATGGCACGCATCCAAGCCATTTCTGCCGATCAGCTGGTGGTGTTGCTCGCAAGGCGCTGCAGTCCCTAGAACAGCTGAAACTCATTGAAAGAGCACCAGATGGTGGCCGCAAATTGACCAGTCAAGGGCGCAGGGACTTGGATCGCATCGCTGCTCAAGTTAAAGCTAAGAGCAAGAAGCTAAAACTCCAGGACACCCTTGTACTCTAGACTCTGTATTTGAATATTAAAATATAACATCTCAAAAATTGAAATTATCTCCAAATTCTAAGTCACCCCTCTTATTGGTATTATTTCATTATGAGAAAGTACTGGAATATATCTCTACTTGCGAGATTGGTTTACGACTTCACCACACAGAGTCACAGTCGTAAGGTGGGGTGGCCTGTCGACGATTTTGGAAACTAATCGAGCTACGAACAACTAGGGCGGGAGAAGTATGAAATTCATGTTGCATATCGCGTCGAGTATTGTTGCAGCATTACTGTTTAACGGCGATTCGTAAGAATGATCGGTACATTGCATTTGTTAATATTAGTTCTTACATTCTCCGAAACATCCTGTAGACAAAAATTCGAGTGAATTATGTTACTCTATATCTGTGATGGAAGAACGTATCACTTTCACGTGAAAATTGCAACGTGCCGACATTCACGTAAAGCCTTATAAGTCGGTTCCAACCTACTGAATGTGGAATTGAATGAGAGTTATAAACCTGGACAGAAGGAATTACGTAAACGATAACGGATAGTTGATCAACTGTCACTAATTTTCTGTCTACTGTCTCACTCTCAATTTGGGGGATGAATAATGCATTTACGCTGTAATGTTTATAAAAAGGAATCTTGTGCGTGAAAATGTCGGGTGATTGAGTAAAAGAAAAAATGTTTATACATGAGACGTTTATCATATGAACCCGTCTGCGGATGTGTTTTTGACCCTCGCGATGATTTTTAGAATTCCCGACTTGATGAAAATAGACCGCAGTACCAAATATAAATAAAATTCTAGATATCTGTATGCAAAAATACGACAATAAATTAAAAAACATTGCGTGCTCCGATCATATACCTATATGCGCTCCATATGTGTGCTTTTTTATATGAATCCTGAATCACGTTATTGTCTCAATATCTTTTACCGTTCCAGTGAGACGTATGTCATTAATGTTTTTCTTGAAATTACAGCTGCAGTTTCTTTACTTTACGCGCGACAGCAAACATGGGTATATAACGAGACATCCATTTGATCTTTTCACTCTGCATTTTGTCAGTATCAACTACGTGACGTGACAAACTCAATTTCACGCCATTCTCAACTGGTACTGATAGGTTTCGAAATAGCGTAACTCCATATATTTACCTACGCATTCGAATTGATGTATGCATAGTATAGAAGATTCATCATTTCATCAAACAATTATCCCTTATTATTTTGCGCCCAATATTAATTACAACAGCTACTTCACTGCTAACAGAATGACGTCATTCAACTGGTCGAAGTAATATTTATTGAAGAGTAATCTTTCTACAATAATTACGATTAAGAGCGTGCTTATACTGATCACAAAAGTGGGTATAGATATGATATGCACTACATCACGGTAAACGGTTATTATGCAAGTAAATATTTTCTAGGTTTACCTATAATACCAATCCAGTATAAATATAACTGTGAACGTACGTACATACAATTAATCTTGAACAGATATAAGTATATTCATTCGGAATGAATTTCCCGGATATCAATTATTATAAAATAACCGAGTACTTTGGTTAAATATTTTGCGTGTTCAGCCAACTTTGAATAAACGAACTCTGATATCAAACTTTAGATGCCGGTGCATACATTAGTGTACGTATAGTTTTCAGATGATTCTTGTACTTATACAGGTATAAACATAATATATAATATTGCATATCGAATAAGTTATGTATCGTATCGTCTGTATAGATCTATCATTTGCGAAGGAACACGTGCAGAGACATTAATAATTTTGTTGTGACGCGTGTATATATGTTCAAGAATGTCGTCGATTTCAGCCGGGGTCTGCTCTTGATAGCTATAGTAGCAAAATGGGAGCAAAGTCATTTTTAATAGAATTTTTACGAGTTCGAAACGATCACGAGTATTAAAGTGAACAGTCTGCGATCTACGCTACTCACGCAAATCACCTTATGTATTTCATGTTCCCAAATATACACCGTTTACATATCCAATATACTACACATACACCTGTACCGGTTGTAATGAATATATTTCATGTGTACATGTATGCGTGTATTAAGGTGGTCCTTATGAAGGTCATTTTTGAATTTTGATCGATGCGCTCCTTCAAAACCTTCCAATCATACATGCATAGATATGTCGAACTGTTTTCACTTGTACGATTGTACATCCAAAAGTCTGTATTAGAAAAATTTTAGTTGGTTTCGATTTTTTTTAATAGCTTGTAAATATGAAAAAATGCATCGCATCGAAAAGTAAGACGAAAATTATCCAGCATGTAACGTCACGCACGATCTTACAATACTGCCTACAAGTATGTATGTATACATTTATACGAATCATAATACTCATGAGCAACCCTACACGATATGATATGACATGGTGCATATTATATGTATAAAGGATACTTTAGAGTGTCTCAATTCTATGATTGTACGCTATTTACGCGTAATTATGCCCAACGATACTCATCAGTGGAAGTGCGAATAATAAATGACTCGTAGTCCCAGATTATTTCTAATACCCTTAACCCTTGGTTTGTCGATTGGGATACGCTAAACTGGCTCAAATCCTTTTAATATTTGAAGGTTTGTGGTAGTGTTCTTGCGTTGGCGCGATAATAATATGTTCTCTACCAAAGGGGGGTCGGTTAGGGAGTTACACATTGACGTCATTCAATGACGTCAAGCAGTGCCGTACCTAGCCCAAGTTTAGAATATCCCATCTGAGGGCTCTTAACGGGACATGATTCTCCAAAGGTTTTCAGCATGCTTTAAGCTAAATAGATCTTATGTTTGCCTTATAATTGCATTGAAGTAATTAACGCGAAGGCAGTCCCTCGTTTGACGTCAATTGTCAAAGATAACGCGTGCGTACGGCGAACTCTGAACGATGAAAGCGGCACAGGTACCAAGGCAGCTGCGATGGTGGTGGTAGTATCGCGACGTCAGGGGCGTCCAAGGGGAGACCGGCAACAATATGGCTGGCAGTTAGTCGGTATCGAACCGTCTCGCCGCGAGGTTTGTCGTGATGATATTGTTGAATGTAATCGTTTGAATGTACGTGATAACGTTTACAACGACTTGAAACTACGAATAAATGGCAACGGCACCCGGTTTCTTCGTGGCGGGTAAGTGAAATGACAAATAAGGGTTCACGGGAATTTGTGAAGATATAGGGTGCGAAGCGTTAACGCCGTGAGAATTTTTCTCTCTTTTTCTCCAGTGGTATGACTATTTTCCAGAGGTTTTTCCGCTGTTGTATCGCATTTTCCGTCTTACAATTAGGTTCGTTCGTTTTCATTTTTTTTTTTCTCTCTCTCTCTCTCTCTCTTCTCTCATGAGAGTAGCAATTGACGCAAGCGTTACGTCAAAACCAGAGCCAAACACAACGCGTACGGTGAATTTCTATTTTTGACATCCAGTATAGAATTTTTTTGACACATAGGTATGTAAAATTAGTTACTGAATTGACGCGATGTATACTATATCCCTATCGACCGTCTATTGATACAAGCCCGTCAATAGGTATGTACTTCAGAGCGCGCGTACGTTCGTTCTGTATTATACATGATAGTATGGACTTGCATGACGTCAATTATAGTCGCTGTTGTATTGCATTGCACTTGTTGCAGGAACATTTCTTTAATCTGACTAGCAACTTAATCTGATTGTGAGTACTCCGGTGCGTAAGTGGTGACGCACGTTCAATGGAGGGAGAAAAAAAAATAACACACTTTTTTGATCGTTCTAAATTGGAGTAGCAGTACGTAGTATATAGGTGTATATAATCGTTGACTGAAAACGGTATACTGTATCGTATCGTAGTTACGTATGCCGCGATTTATTCCGGACTCTAGCTAGCTTTCTTCCTATCTATTTATATATTTATCTTCACTAACAAAAGCAATCGCACCTTGCAGCAATTTCACTGATTGCTCTCTCTTTGTGTTCTCACTGTATAAAGCATGAGTGGAACATGTGATTAGCATTGCACACCAAAAATTCTTGGTTTTGAAAGCCCATAATTATTCCGTCGCGCGCGCGCGCTCTAAAGTAACCAATGGTAATTAGAAAAATGGCAAAATAACGATCCTCAAATAGTTTACAGTAGATCTCTGGAGATTAACATGAAAAGAAGCAATACACCCCAAGAGGTACCTAATTAAAATTGTCATCTTTGCATAACGTGAAATGGTATTGGCAATTCCAGCAACAATGATTGTACCCGAATGATAGGCAACCCAAATGATACTGTGATGTCACGTGACGTGACTTATTTTTCAATTCAAATCCCAATCTGGTTTTTTAGTCATGCATGACTATAAATATTTTCAGGTACTGTAGAAAGTGGTGAAGGATTCCAGTGATTGGTTGATGTATAGGGATCAACAAATTAAGATTACTACAGAAAGATGGAAGGTGGAGCAGGTCAGAGTAAGAAGCAAATCAGAGTAGGATTCTATGACATCGAAGGAACCATTGGCAAGGGTAATTTTGCTGTGGTCAAACTAGCTCGTCACCGGATCACAAAGACAGAGGTGACTCTTTCTATAACGCCTTTTTAGAGCCATACAAATAGAAAAAAAATGATATTCAAACCCTTGTGCTGCATGCAGTTTGACTGCATATCCCAAGTAAATTATAATTATGAGCAAATGGCAAACACGTTACACTTTTAATTGATGAATCTCGCTTGTTAAGCAGGTCGTTATTTATAAACACGATATTTATGCATAGGTGGCAATCAAGATAATAGACAAAACACAGTTGGATTCAACAAACTTGGAAAAGGTATACCGTGAAGTGGAGATAATGAAGCAACTTGAACACCCACACATTGTTAAATTATATCAAGTTATGGAAACCAAAAATATGATATACATGGTAAATAATAGATATCGCAATATAAACATTGTTAAATCGGGCTAAGCAAACAGAAACCTACAACATTGAAAATCAAATTTTAATTCTACAAATTAATGTCTTCTAATCATTGTAGGTATGTGAATACGCCAATAGAGGTGAAATATTCGATTACATTGCTCGATATGGTCGAATGGGTGAACCTCGAGCTAGAGCAGCTTTTGCACAAATTCTATCAGCAGTGGAATATTGTCATGGAATAGGAGTCGCTCACCGTGATCTGAAGGCTGAGAATTTGCTTCTGGATGCACAAATGAATGTGAAAATAGCAGACTTTGGATTCAGTAACAGATTTGCTCCAGGAGAACGGTTAAGTACGTGGTGTGGTAGCCCTCCTTATGCTGCACCGGAAGTCTTTCGTGGGAAACACTATGCAGGCCCAGAAATCGATGTCTGGGTGAGCAAATAACCTACGAGTAGATTATCCGTCTTAAACGCAGGTCTTCTCTAAAACTGAATATCTAGAATATCGGCTGATATATTATTTCTTTTAGAGCTTGGGAGTTGTCCTGTACGTTCTGGTTTGTGGTGCTTTACCATTTGATGGATCTACGTTACAGTCTTTGCGAGATAGAGTCCTTAGTGGAAGATTTCGCATCCCGTACTTCATGAGCACAGGTAATTGAAAATTCATGACAGCTCACAAAAGCCAAAAATCGCTTTTGTCATTATCTCATTTGTAGCATTGTTTCGTACAACTACTTGATAGAATAAGAAAAATAACTAATGCTCATACTACACATAGTACTACTATTTATTCACCCTTATCAGTACATACATCAGTGAAAACTTGATTCTATAAATCATAACTAGAGAAACAAAACGTTTCATCAAATAACTAGATTCTTCAAAGACCAAAGGTAAACATAAATTTGAAAGTTGTATTTCTTTTCTGAACTCTAGATTGCGAGAGTCTGATAAGAAAGATGCTAGTACTAGAACCAGGCAAGCGGTATACCATCCCACAAATAAAACGACATCATTGGATGGAGGGGACTGCAGACACCAATGATGCAGAGCTTTCTAATACTGCAACTGCAGCAGCAACGCAAACTGTACAGGAACCCAATGAACAAATTTTGAGGCTCATGCATAGCCTTGGAATTGATGTTACTCGTACCAGAGAAGTAAGTTCACGAAATAACTGCATCTAAATAAGTATTTTCCTGATTACATACAGTAATTGGCTTTGGAAATTTCGAATGTTGTAATTATAATCACTTTTCGTTATTTTGTGAATCAACAGTCGCTCAGAAACAACAGTTATGATCATCATGCTGCCATATATTTTTTACTCTTGGAGAGGTTAAAACAGCATCGTACTACTAGTGTTAGTAATAATACTAGTTGCTGGCCTACAGTTGTTCGAGGAACCGAAGAAAAATTCAAATCAAGGTACATTTGAATTGAAATGGTTATTTGTGTTTTGTTTTTCATTTAGTTTTTAAGTGCCGCTCGGAATCCAAATGCAACTTCCAATCCTACCTATCGAGGATAATTACCAATCAGGATAGATCTTAATAGTTTGGTTTTTATTTGCAGCGATAGCTTAGTCGGACGTTGAACTGATTGGTCGTTGTTGATCCATGATTGGTGAGGAAATCGGAGATTTTATCTGGACAGGTCGGATTGGAAGATCGTGGCTGTCTCTTTCAGTTTTGGTAACTCTTAATTTAATCTTTTTATTTTTTTCGGCTCTCATCGAAACTCTCAAAGTCATTTTCAAACGGTTTTGTATCAGTCTTTGAAAACTACCCAGAATTCTAAGCTCACACGGGTGAAGATTTTGTCAAAGCTTCATTTGCTCTATTTTGACATAAAATAACTAACCGCGGACATGTTTTTTATTTTCGTCTTATTAAAATCATGTATTGATTTGTATTTATGCGAATATGGAAAATTAGTATCTATTAGGCGAATGGGTCTACTATTGAACTGTGCTCGACATGGGCATTGATCAATTCCAACATTACAGTCATCTTCATCTAATAAAAACCTCTTCTGCTTCCTCATAAAACGGTTCAATGTACTCTATTGACCATCACACATAATTGAACGCAATTCACTTGCAGAGGCAGAGAAGATGCTAGTCGAGCTGGAAAGAGATTCAGTTCAACCAGTTCATCCACGGACGAGGGTTGCTGTAGTGTAGAAGGCGATTTGGAAGAAGGACCCAGTGGAGACGAGCTCAGAGAGGCCCAAATAAAATTGGAAGAACATAGATTGGGCTTGGACCGAGATATAAGTCAACGTATAGACAGCCAAATAGTTAATCGAAGGTTGAGTGACTATCAACAACAGCACTTTGACAGTCCTCCCATAGATCCTCCGTGTCATACATCTCTGTTTGCCGGTGATGGAAGCTCGTCTTCCGATCTTTTTGAATCAAGTTTTGACTCAGGCTGCCCTCCAGATTTTAGTGCTACAGGATGTTTCACTAGCAGTTTGCCATCGTGCACACCACCACCACCTAAAAGTCCGTCGCCTGTCGCAGCAAGAATATCAAGGGTGTCGCAAGGGCGCAGAGCATCTGATGGAGGTCCAAGACTCCTATTTTGTCCACAGGGTAGTGGAGATCGCTCAACAAAGCAGCGCAGCATCCAAGGTATCGACAACTTTTTGATATAGGTTTCACAAACTTATTGTAACCTTCCATTCATCATTCTTTTCTTAGACAAATTTTAACTGTTCTATCGGATTCTAGATTCTGGAAAGGCTAGAGGCCACTTAGACCTCGTTCACTTGCGTCCTCCTGTGACACCATCGCAAACACCACCACAGTTCAAAATGCGTGCCGATTCTGGGGCACAGTTACAGTTGCTTGTTCAACACAGAATGCTACAGCAGAAACGAAATCTCTATCATCGTCAGCGAGGTGGAGGTAGTCCCACGCCAACACCTATTACATCAGCCACGGGAAGTAGACGAAGGGATCACGTACCTAGACAGGACAGCTACAAAATGGCTCAACGAACTCAAATTCTACCACCTCTATCCATGAATCATGGCGATGGAGAAATTGAAAGAGACAGAGATGAAGAAAGATGGAAAAGTTTACCTTCTCGATTAGCCGCTGACTGTCAATTAGCTGAAAGAACGCTCCTATGGAGTCAACAGGTAATTTCGTAAGAGAACTTTAGGTCACAGAATAACCGGATTGTAGAGGCAGCAACTAGTCAATAACACAATGAATGTTGATCATGTTTCTCAGGAATTTCATACAGTATTAAATTATTATTTCGTGAAAATTATGAATTGGCAATCGCTATGCTTGTAAATTTGTTATATGAAAATGTCGAGTTAATTATTGAGGGATGAATAATCATTAAACATATTAAATATCATGAATAAGCGTTGTCTGTGATCACTTGTTGAAAATCTATAATCCGTTAAATCTGTGACGATACACATCCAGTTTCTGGTTTACAACTAGCTGTAGATGATACCTTAGTTTAGCTGTAACAAATTCACAGTTGAATAATTGATCATTTTAATATGGCTCGCAAAATCACCTAGCTAGTACCTGCGATTTGTTCCTACAATTATTTATTTATCTGATTCGAATAAATGATTATTTTTATTTAAGTTGAGCATTTATTATTTGATCTCACATTTATTACCTCATCCGCATGTTAATCCTTGACCCATAAATATCAGAACACTGGAGAATGCTGTAGGCTAGTCTAAACATATCACCAACTAATTAAACATATTTCGAATGATAAGGAATAAATGGCACACACAGTGTACTCAAAGATATCTCCAATTTCTAGTCGCAAGTAGTTACACCATGTTTCTATTCTGTGCAACCAACCACCACTGTAGCTGCTTTTTGTATTCAGTTTCAACAATCTTAGTTTGTTTCAAAAGTTTCCACCATTGCAGATGAAAAAAATTATTATGGATAAAAAAGTTCTCAGATCTAATATGATCAACTGCATTACAAGTAGTTATCTTGAATGAGATGGTAGAATTACTGTTCGATACAAATCGTGAATAACTTGGCTGAAAATAGAGTAAGATATTGAGTTAGTACTACTTTCCTTGGCAGACTGAATCAATAGGACTATCAATAGCCTTCATCATATTTTGTGATCCTAATTTGACTAGCTGCTGAATTTTAGTACTGCAAAATTGACTGCATCTATGTGAATAAATGAATGAACATTGTAACGATAGGTAGGACTTGGTGGAGGGGCTTCGTATCTGCCTTCCGGTGGAGTGGGGGGCTTTTTGTGGCCTAGTGGAAGCAGTCCCCATTCAACAATATTTGAAAACGCCGGAGATCCCATGGAATGAGCGCTTCGAGCCACGTATTATTCTAACATGTGTTTTCGATATGTATTATATAGCTCTCCAGGGAAGCAAATATTTGTTGTTCCAAAATATGTGCCATTTTCCTACATGAAAATATGATACATATCTTGAATGGTTGTGTTTATTTGCATACACCATCGTAAGAGAAAAAACCCAATGTTCAAATAACAAGCTATAGTACGATTTCGAATATTCTAACAACCACATGTTTCAGTAAAGGAACAATAACTGGCAATAAACTAGCCTTTAGTTTGTGATTTGTGAATACAGATAATTCATGTTGACATGCATATTTCTTAGATACGTATGATTATTCGGCTTGTCAGAGAATATTCATTGAATTGAGAATAAGATTTTCAACTATAAATAATCTTCTGACAAAGTTCAGAGAGCGAAATGCTCTCTGTATCTTTTTTGACCTCGGGTAAGCAGGAAGATAATTCTTACGATGTATTACAAGTCAACTGCATCAATTATCTGCATTTCATAGAGACAACGCAATTATTCATTAACCACGTTTGTCATAGACTGATGATTAACTAAAAAAAAAAACACCAACCAATAATATTAATGACTAATGAGGGATCCAGAAACTCAAGTGTAGTAGGTCTCTGTCCACTGTTTTGATATTCAACCACTATTGTTGAATACATAATAAATGTTAATCCGTTCATAATTGAATTAACCAAAACCTTAATATGCATGAAGAATTTGTTTTTTTTTAGTCGGACTTTCTATGTGAAACTTGTTATTCTTATAATTTTAACATTATGGCAGACTTTACCGACTTGCGTTCTAGATTCCCGACATTATGACAAGTGGAAATATTATAATCAATCGTCAAAATATCAATTCTTTGGTGAATATTCGTACCATAATGATAACTAAAGCATAATGATGAGTTCTCATCGGATTCATATTGCTGATATTATCAGGGTATGGGAAACGAAATTTGCGTCCCATAGTAAGATCTTATTTCCACTGGTCATAATAATTTGATAGCATTTAGAAGTTATGATATTATGATAGTAGCAATCAACGTTAGCTGAGATGTAAGAGAGTAGTGAAAGAGTTCGGAATATCAGTGTAAGCTATGAGATATGATTTTGTGCATAAGCGCAAGAGAACCATTGTCTCAAACCAGTACATAATCTGTTTAACAATGGATTCCGAATCTACGAAAACATGAAAAACACAAACAAATGAAAAACTTCAAGATCAGACAATAAATATGAATTTTAATCTCATTTTATACTGTTTCAATATCGATTGTTGACAATTTGATTGATGAATTTTCTATAACATACAAATCGGGTTCATTATTATCTGCATGTGAATGTACACAGTGAAAATGAAATCAGTCTCATATTGACTTCTGTATTCAGTTCTCTTGAGTTCGTTAATATTCATAAGAAATAAAGAAAGCATTGAAGCAATATTGGCCGCGCACAACTGACAACGATTTTATCATTCGAATTCTTTACCATTTTTTACCCAAACAAACAATCAAACTTCGCTCAAAACTTTTTGATAAGCGAATTAATAGCAGTTAAGGTAGCCTAATCGTTGTTAAATCAATCATTTTAAATGAGGCATAGGTACGATGTTGAAAAATGTTTATTGAAATTGAAAATTAATCTTAGTACCTAGAAAAGAAGATTAAATCAGGTAAAAGGTAGTCTCATTTGAAATGATTATTTTGATATTATACATAGTTCATAGTGTAAGAACCATTTTTAAAACGTGCTGTTGATTTAATAGCAATAAGTTACGATGATTTAAATTGGTGAAAACGAATTTAGATTCTTAGTTAGTCCTGGTAGATAGATATTTTGTAAATTACTAAGTGAAAAAAAATGTATGATTTATAATATAAGGCCTAAGATGCCTGTCGATACTAGTCAATAACTGCAATTATTTTTTTAGGTAATTATTTACTATTAATAGGGAAAGGGAGAGAATTGCGCAAACTTGCCAAAGCGGAGGCCAGGTTATCATATCAGCGTAACATGTAAGGACTCAATGCTGGGACAAATGCTTAGGTTTAGTCAATCTTTCTTTTCAACAATCATAAGTAATAGTGAATGATTACCATTTATAATCTGTAGATCAATGTGTGTAACTCAAACGCGCTTAAATTGTAACAAATAAAGAGCATATTAAACAATAGCCACACTGTTAATTTTTCAACAACTATTGAATTTAAGCAGGAATTGAGCTGGAGTGGCTATATTGAAATAATTCAATGAAGGAATATATGCTATGGAGAAGTATAACGAAATCACAGAATAATTATCCTATGACAAATCTTTAAATTGAGCACAATGATTAAAAATTAACTCAATACAAAAGAACACTCAGTATATGGATAGCACATACTTTGAGGTGGTAAAAATGAATTTTATATGTATACCGAATACGTGGAACTTGACCAATTTATTCATACATAAATTTCTACAGATGATAAAACTAAGTTATTTAATAGCGTGGCAGTGAAGTACTAACCAAAAAGATCAGAGCCTGTTTTTGATGCCAATCGTTTGGCGTCTTCCGCTGTGAGCTTTTCATGCTCATTTGGATCTAAAGGACTACCGTCTTCAGCTAATTTCTTTTTTTGAAAATCATCATGAATCTTTGGAGCATAAACAGCATCGAACAAATCTTGGGGAGTAAATTCTGATTGTTCTACATTTACCGTATGGTAAGCTACATAAGGTTTTAGATTAAAGCCTTCTAGTGATGGTACAATAATATCAGGCACCATTTCAGGGATTGTGATAAATTCATTATCATGGTGATAACCAACTGGTCTCACTCCACGGTCTGAAATGGTAACATTTTATAGTTTGTGGGGCGATTCATAGTAGCTATATGATAGAGATAATAAAAATTAACATTTGTTGCAATAGACATGAAGATATTTACAAGATACTCACGATCAATTGGTATGACTGGATTGAGAGCTGTTCTTTGGTGTTCCTTGAAGAGACGAGTACCGCGTTTGTTGTATAGTAAGAATTTACGGAAATTACGCTTTCCATGACATACGCAGGTAGTTGATATACTTCGCCGTAAAATTGTACAAGCCGAAGACATTGCAGAGTACGCTAGATGATTTCTGTATTCAATTGAAAATTTGAGGTTAACTCGTCTCGAAATCGTTATCGGTTATTTAGAAGTACATTAATAACATTGCTAACGCTTAGATAGGCACACATACTATTAAATTTTGATTATTTTAAGCAAAACTCCCTTCATTATACCTAATGATAAATGTGCAGCAGAACTTTTATACCTGCTATAACGAATATTGACTGGACTGGGTGACCTGATTACAAGCGAATCGGTGACGCTTTTTAAATTCTGACGTCATACTTTTGGCGCCTCTAGCCACGTGATATTCATATGAAATGTGTTGGCGCGATCTGAAAAATGTTTCTGGTAAAGGCACATCCAAGTTGAGTTAAGTGAATAGATATGTCTTATCTCTAACTGATGTAGAAATCAATGACCTTTTGCCATGATAATTTCTACTGTGGATACTAACACTTCCGAACAATGACAGCTGTTGGTCGAGGATTTTCACTGTCATTGATCAACAGAACATGCCTGCACTCGTGCGCGACTTTTAAATCAATATGGCGGCCTGTAGACAAATGTCAAACGTGTATTGACGGATGAAAGTTTTCTGAATAATGGAAGATAGATTGTTACAATAACGTTACCTAAAAGTAGTGCAAATCCACTGCAAATCGGATTTGTCTATTATTTTTATATATATCGTGGTGCTAAACAAATCATTGTTCACTCTAACCTATTCGACTTTGCTCTGAGGGCAATGTTCGTCTGCCTGTTTAATATCCGTCAATAAATAACTAATAATATCATGATATAACAAGAGAATCGTTTCAACGCAACTACTTCAAATCATTCCGTCCATCTTCACAGAAAGTCGTCCAATTAAGTGCAAAAGTTTCAGGATTTACAGTCCAATAACCATCCTCTTTAAAATAATCAAATAATTATTTTTCATAATTAATTTGAAGTATTGTGTAGCTAATTCCAAATGTCGTTTGACTATGATTTTGCTAAGCCATTTGCAGAGCTTGAACCTCCGCACTGGGGTGCCTTGCGTGAGCTATGTCGGGCAAATGCAGAATATTTTGAAAATGATCAGACCGAAGCTAGCATTCGATTGCATGAGGCTTTACTAGCTATGCTAAATCACCTAGAACAGGTTCGCCCTTTGTATCGAGAGATAGCAAAGATAGCACCATTGTTCGACTTTGATGCAAAAACACCGGGAAATGGCTACAGAAGTTTTCTCTCAGTAGTTGATAAGTGTATATTACATTCTGTTTGTGTTTGCCGTCAACTATGCTGTCAAAGGGATTCCATACTCTTCCGTAAGACTTACTATATGAGGTATTGAACTGAGCTAATGAATTATGTATCACTGCAACTTTTTTTCGAATCATACTCTCAACGAAGTTTTTACTTTTCAGAGAGGTAGAAGCTTGTCTTCAACTCTTGGCTTCGTTATGTACCTGTCTTCAGCATTTAAAAACCCTCTATTCTTGGAACACAACAATGGTAAATGATCGACCATCCTTGTTCACTCCGGAGGGACATAGTCCTCAAGAGCTTTTAGATCGAACCGAGAGTATCAATCAATACAGTTTTTATGGCAGATGCTTGGGATTCCAGGTTTGTTGAAAACAAATCTACATTGTACGATACACTGTTTTTTTTTCAAGAATCTTATTGAATCGTTCAAGGTTGAATCCACCTGCTCATAATAAAGAAATTTGTCTCTTCAGTTTTGTGACAGCATGAAGCGAGTAGTGAAGACTGTATCAGCTGGCATGGCTTCGTTTAGTGAAATATATTTTTCCAATGGAACAATGATTGGAAGGTGTGCCAATTTATTGAAATATTTAGTTGACCCAGAGGCAAGAGCACGGCGCATAGTAAATATTTCTCAACAAGCTGATGTTGACTTCTGCAAGAATTTTTGGTTACTCAATGAATCAGGTAAGTAATATTTGTTTTATTGATTATTCATAAAATGACAGATGGTTATAATGTCTAAAACTTTGCAGATTTATTCCTACGGTTGCCTGCGTTGGTGATGCCAACAATCGCGGTCAATCAGGTGATTTCCATTCCTCCAGAGGAATTAACTCTCCAATGCCAAAATGGTACACCTGTTTCCATTCCAGTACCTCGCAGTCATTTAGGTGAAAGAACTCTATCTGTGCGACTTTTAAGCTCTCATCATAGAAAAGGAATGGTAAATATAACCCTTTCGACACGCATAATTTTTTGATTTCTTTATAGCAGCGCTAAAATATGGAAATACTTAAATATTGGTATTTAAATTAGATGTATTTAAGAATAATGTTAACAAAGGGTATGTGTATACCCTTGTTTCTTTAGATTGGTTCAATAGGAGTTGAATCTATATTGCCAGCTTCAGATGAATTAATAATTCACTGTCACGGTGGTGGTTTTGTGGCTCAAAGTTCACGTTCTCATGAGGTTTACTTACGAGATTGGGCAGTACAACTCGGTATACCAATTTTGAGTATAGATTACAGCTTGGCCCCAGAGGCACCCTATCCTCGAGCTCTTGAAGAGGTGTTTTACGCTTACGCATGGGCCCTAAAACATTCTAAAACTATGTTAGGGACTTCAGCTAGAAAAATTATTCTTGCAGGTATATTATGAAAAGCTGATAATTGTTTGTAAGAAAAGTCTAAGAGACATATCTGAATGTAAATATCAATGTTTGTTAAAAATCATTAAGACGACAATATGAATCGCATGAGATAATTATGGTTAGGAATTATTACAGGAGACTCTGCAGGAGCTAATCTAACCTTAGGGGCTACTCTAAAGTGTCTGGAGTTTAATATACGAAAGCCAGATGGAATTTTTATGGCGTATGTGCCAGTTCTAGTCGAGTTTGTACCTTCTCCGGCACGTCTGTTATGTCTCACCGATCCATTATTACCATTTGGATTTATGATGAGATGTTTGAAAGCTTATGCTTCTTGTGAAACTCAACAGCTACAAAGGTGAGTAATTGAAAGTTTTTGTCGTAGGTTTGACTGTACGAATCACTTGCTGTCTATTATGGATGAGATGAATAATTTCAATTCCCAGAGACAAGGACGACGAAAATGGTGATGGCCAAAAATCAGAGACAGAATCATTTGCAGAAGTAAGCGAGAGTGATCTTATAGCACTTGCTCTCAGTCCTAATGGCGATGAAACTAACGAAGAACATAAATTAGCTTCGTTTCCATCTGATTCTACGTTAAACTCTGTGAGTCTTGCAGAAGCTGATGCTGTACAGGGTAAGTATTAATTGGCGGGAAAATAATTTTTTTCATAAGCAATGTCAATAGAAAATTTCAATAATTCTAGTTACTTTAGATGCTAATACTCCTAGTAAAATTACTGCAAAGGAGCAGACTCGTTCGCAAGAGTACATTACACAGTTCTTGGACCTCTACAAAAATAAATCGTCTGAAAATTTAGCTGGTGCATCCACCGAAGACAAATTGAAGGAGAAAAAAGAATCCGCACCTGAGAAATCATGGTCACTATTCGGTTGGAGTTTGGGTGGGAGCAAGTCAATATATTTAGATGTTGAAAGTGTAAAAAGTCCATCTGAAGAATTCGTTTTCACTGTACCCAGAGATCCGCATCTGAGTCCATACTTAGCACCTGATAGCGTGTTGGCTCAAATTCCACCTGTTAGGGTAGTGGTGAGTATCTACATAAGACTCACTTGAAATTATGTGATCTGGTTATTCGACTGATATTATTATACACATACGAATTTTTCTGTTGCGGACAGACTATAGAACTGGACCCTTGTTTAGATGATTGTGTTATGTTCGCGCGAAAATTAAAAGGATTGGGAAATCCAGTGACACTAGACATATTAGCAGGTTTACCACATGGATTCCTGAATTTTTGCCTGGTAAATATGTGCACTGCAAACTGTAGATGTGTTATATTTCTAAAATATTCCAAATTTCTTCTTCACAGGTATCCAAGGAAGCAATGGACGGCTCGCATCTTTGTGTGCGAAGAATACAAGAGCTACTGGAATACAATTAGTTTGATAAAAAGTAACTGCTGGAATAATTGAAATTAATTAAGTATATTGCCAGTTCGCAGACTCTGTATACCGACATTATATATATATTGCTTTGATGAAAATAAGTTTATTGAAAAAGCGAGTTTGAGATGTCGGGAGTTGTAAAGATATGCTGAAATTTTTCGCGGCCACTCGAAAGGTGTCCTTCATTCAATAACCATTGAAATGCTTGTGGTTGCTGTAATAATTAATGCGTATTGTCTTGCTGATTTAAGACCTAAGAAAATTGTATTATACTCAGATTAAGTCATCTACCTCCGTGTATCAATATCTCTTTTTTTATAAATGTGCTGAATATGTACGCACTTGCTGCATGAAAAAAGCAAGTTATCAAACGCGGCACTCAAATTACCGGGAATTAGTTTCGATTCTTTTACGATATTTACCTATTTGTTTACATCAGATCATTGGATTTATGAATAACAGGTAGACACATTTTATCCTGATTATTTTATCTAGGAAGTTACCCAAGATAATATGTTATCTATTGAAAGTAGCTCGAAGTTTTATTATCAGCTGCGTATTTCCCTCAATCAAGTAACATTCAATAACTTGTATGTATGTATAATAGTGAAATTTATCCATGTTGTACACATTATTACCGCAATAATAAATATTTGAGTTTTCTAGTGAATATTAGAATTATGCTCAGACTTCCTAATTGAAATCCGAGTCTCCAGTAACCACAGTACCCATCTGATGTCAAAATTGACAATGATATGTCTCGGGCCCGGTTTTCAAACTATATTGGTTACGAGGAACAATCTTTATTGACAATTTGTACAGCAGATAACATTATACGATGAAAACAGATGATGGCATATTGATGGATGAAGTTAATTTTTCATTGGCTGGTTGTTTGATGGTTAGCAGTCGTTACTGGGCGTAAAGTTTTTTGCAAGACGTGTGCGTCAGCTGGCTCAATGCGTTTATAGTAATGTTTTTTAGTTTCCACTACTTCAAAGCCAAATTTTTTGTAAAAATCAATAGCTCCTTCATTGTTGACCTGGACGTGCCTATATTTAATATAAATCAATAAATTGTCTTAACAAAACAGTCCCAAACGTAACAATCAAACATCAAATTAAACAATAGCATCATTGAAATAGAACTCACAGGAATATAGAATCAAAGTTTCCATCTTTAGATACATAGTTCAACACATGCTGCACCATAACAGTACCAATACCCAAACGCCGATAAGGGTATAAGCACCCTAGAGTCATTATATATAGTCGGCGTGAGTTCTCAGATGTATCTAGGCGACAGCATACAGCCCCAACCTGAAATTATTTCGAATGACGAATTTGTGGCTGCATATGATTGAAAGAACGTGTTCATATTAATTTGAATTGCCGGATGTTGTAAAAATAGGACAATTATAGTGAACTTGAATTTGTGTCAGTTGAATCGTATCTTTTGATGATAATGGTTTACGAACCACAGTAAATATTTATAACGTAGTTCTACTTAAACATGTGACTTTTCATTAGATGAACAATAATTCAAGATTGATTACATACCACAATGTCATTATAATAGGCAAGTTTAGCAAGTTCGCCAGCCTCCAAAACGTCTTTGTAGAATTTCTCATTATAAGAGACAGGGAAGACTACTTGGTTGAGTAGTTTCAGCTGCTTTATATTGTGAGGTGTGACATCCCCTAATTCTATCTTCGACCTATCGGTGATGAACAAGTAAATTATTTTCAGAAACTTGTGATGATCATGAGTGAAATGTTTTCGAATTTTCCCAAAGCATGGATCGTCCGTCTAACCTTCATAACAACGCTACTCACCTTGTCATTATAGATTTGCAGAACTTTATCTCTCACTCGAAATAAATAATTACTTATAGCATGCGTTTAGAGCGCACTAATGGTTGTATTTGTCCAGGTATCAATGTCAATAATTCGCACTTCCAAATAGCGGGTCCTCTAAAAGCCCCTCGAGGAAATTTTCGTCTGCATTCGACTGATTTCGCGGTACCTGACGTCATAACCAAACTAGAAATTTTTTACAGGATCCTGATTCCGGATGACTGGCAAGGACCAAATAAAGTTAGTAGTTACCTTATCAAGTCAAAAGGGGGAAAAGGAATACTTGTGGCTAGCAAACCATACGCTTATACCTTTAGTGAATTATACCAAATGTGTAGCTGAAAACATGAGTTTAGAAACATAGTAACGGAATGCAACGAAATTGTTATCTCAGGAGCCTCACTGACTCCAATAATTGTGACGTACAATCTGCGTGCGCTTCGTTCAGCCATCTTGTACACCACATGACCTCGTTGTCGTGTCCCGTGACCAGCTCACGTGAATTTTGACAAATTCAAACGTTTTTTGGTGGCAAAAAATGGATATTTTGGAGCAGCATCTTGACCCACAAGATGTCAGGTAATTATTTTATTAACTTTCAACCTTTCAATTTGAATTACCATCATCGAAACAGATCCAGTGATTCGTGAAGGTCACTGCAAACTCGATCACACGCATTTCCTTATTTATGTTTCTTTTCACTCTATCTGTCGCTACGTAATAATCAATCCGATTGATGAAAAATGATCAAAAATACCCTTTTCTACTGCCTCTGGAATGATAATAATATCAATCATTATTCTCAGCGGATCGGCGATCAAGGATGACGAAAATGGCCTAGTGCTCGAAGAGGCAGAATTTGTTGATTGCGACGGCGAAGGTATTTATATTATTCATTCTTATGAAGGGTGGGCGATAATTATTCAACCAACCAACATTGACTGTCCAACGTTAACTCCCCTTACATTGGTAACAGTGTTATGCATAAGTTTCTTCTGAATGTTTACTTTTAATCAGCTTCGAACGTGAGACGTTTCATTCCTGCACAATCAATCTTCAGCAATTTAAAAATCAATTATTATCAGCCAAACCTCACAGCAATGATTTGACAACCATTCTGGACAAACCAGATTTATTCATCAGATTAGGATGAATAAATCTGGTTTGACACTTTACAAATGTCATATTCTCGAGATACAAAAAAACGTCTGAATTGTCGATGTTGGTTAATGATGTCAGATTTCACTACTTAAAACATAGATTTATCTATGCATAATAGGTGAAGCTGTGGGAGAGGATGGAATACGCTATCAAGAAGCGCTAGCTTACAGAGTAGTACAAGTCAATGGTGGAAATACTGGAAATGAAATTGAGCTTCCTGTAACACAGTCGGCAAACAATACTGTGCAGGTTTTAACTTCTCCTTTGAATGGACAGTTCTATGTCATTGGAAATGCCAATGAAGTCTTTACCACAGCTCAAACATCCAGATCACTTGCACCTAGAGCTACTGTTCAAATTGAAACACCGCGTAATGTTACAACCGGACTCAAAAAGGTACATATTTGTGTTCGTACACATTTATTTATTGGAAAAGAATTTGTAAGTAATCACCAGATGGTGATATATTACAGAGGGATGATAGACGGAGAGCGACGCACAATGAAGTTGAACGCCGACGTCGAGATAAGATTAATAACTGGATTGCAAAGCTCGGTAAAATTATCCCAGAGTGTAACAACACCGCAAATGGAAATGCCAATGTAAGTGGAGATGGAAAAGCAAACTACGAAACGCAGGTATGTTTCGAATGCTATATACAAATGTATTGTCTGTCAAAATCACTTCCTACGAGATAGTTCATATTGAGGTTATAAATTGTTGTTTTATTCTTCATAGAGTAAAGGTGGAATTTTGGCAAAAGCCTGTGAATACATAAGCGAGTTACGAGCGGCTAACCAAGGCTTGGGGCAGTGTTTACGTGACAATGAAAAATTGCGACATGAAATAAATGCCTTAAAGCAATTAGTGACACAGTTAAAGCGTGAGAATGCTCAATTGAGATCACAGATCACTTCTCCTACTACTGGTTCTGACGTTATTCATCTCAGTCCTTAATTGATTTGTATAAAATCATTTTTTTTCTGTACATAGATATTGTTAAGGCATTGCTTAACGTAGATACTAGAGGATTTGTTTATAGAAGTATCGTTGTGAATGCAGCCCTTTTTAAAATGCTCACCTCGGTATCTTGTCTATCGTGAACATTGGCAGAGGGGGGAATCAAAGTGGAAATTGGTGCTTGAAAAATATGCTGCTCTTCATTCAGTTTGTTATTTTTGAGATGAATGAGAGTCAGATTCTCTGGTTATTTATGTTAAGCTGGTAGGCCACTTCGGCTCGTTTGATACGGTCGAAATATGTGAAAAGTGTTGATTATAGATTTTATAGTTCTCCTGAATATATTTCAATTCTTCGCCCCCGGCGGTGCATCACTACGTGTACATTCTGATCTATAAGACTTTTGGAACCACCCGTGCAGAACCGTGATTACTAACAGTTACTAATTTATTACATAGTCTGTAATGTTTCTACGCAAAATCAGCTACATGATGAGCAAGCGGATTGTAAATAAAGGCTGTAAAAATCAATGCCTGTTTTCGATATTACATAGAATATCAGTTCAACAACTTCTTTATGCTAATTCCATGAAAATTAGCAGAAGGGATGGTACCATCGATGGTTTTCCGAACCAAAACACATACCTGTGTCCTCAGTTTCAGTCACAGTAGCAATAATAACAAATACAAAACTATGTCAATACTGTTTATACTTAATACTTTTTTACGAACAACAACTTAACAACGATAAGTTCTGGTACGCCATAGGCGTATTTTCAAAAAGACCGTAACTGGGGAAGCGGTTGTGTAAACCAACGTCATGTAAAGCAATATTTTTTTGATTAAATTCCGCGGAAAAACTCATAATACGAATGTAACCTGTAATAAGTGATTGTAATATACTGTTAATTGTATATATAGCGGGGTTATTGTTATATGATTATTATAATGAATATAAAAATAAGACTACAAATAAAGTGAATGAAAATTTGTCAATTATTTGTTGGAATTCATGTGCATATTCTCAAAAACCCTTCTCATCTATTCAGTGTGGCCTAGAAATTGAACTTTTAATTGGTTTTCGCTTTTTGTGCATAACTTTTATTCTTTACATATCGTACATTGGAAATGGTACTGAAGCTGCTGGAATTTCGGATACTGTGTAGATGAAGTTTTTCATAACGTAAACCCAGCACCTCATTTTTAAACTAGCATCTTACACTTCTACATGATTTTAACGCTTCAACGTTAATATAATATAACTTTATTATCCTAACGTTTAATTCTATTACGTGTATAACATATGGTACAATAATACTCCATGATTTCATATTGTGTCCTCTGTTAGAAAACTGTCGTGCCATCGCAGGATCCGTTAATTCAAACACCAAGGCCATGTGTTTTTCGATCGAATATGATATTATCGTCCTTCACTAGCAGATGGGTCGAGAGTTTTCCTCAAAAGGAATTCTGTATTGTACACGTGCTATGTTTTATTATCAAAATAATCCTTTAAGCTGTTCAAGTTACCTGTCTTTGACGTTAATCACCGAAAAATCGTATAGATACATTAGAGCAGGTAGCAAAAAACTGCGTACCAATGGATGATTCTAATCAGAAAACAAGCTATTTTTATTCTCTAAATAGGAATAACTTACGCGCGATTGGAAACACATTTTCGATGAGGTCATTTATTGGCTCTCATTTAAAGGGGTTCCTTTTTATTGTCTCGATTGAAGTCCAGTACGAAAGAGTATTTTCTCTAAGGAGAAAAGACAGCTATTCTAGATATAATGAAATGTACCCTATAAATACATTGAGTAGAATTATCTCATTGAGTGTTTATACAATTCACCGTTACGCTGGTTAGATAGCGTATATTTATTATTTCGCGGAATTATCAAATACCAGCAATGCCCCTCCCTGGTTTCAGTTTTAAATTCGAAAACGACCAAGTTTGAATGACATAGGAACACCTTTAAATAGCCACAATCCTAAATGATTAAATACCAAAAGAGTGTTAAAATGAGTGGTGGGAAGAATATTTAGTCCTCTAGATTTCTGAACGCTTGTTGGATGTCCTCGTGCAGTTGTTCAAAGTCTGCTCTTATCTTTGCTTCACCGTCCTTCACTGGGTCCTATATAACCAAATAAACCATTGAATTTCTATTGTATATTCTACCACACGGAATAAAATTTTTGAAAGCTACACGGTTGAGAATCGAGTATAAAGTTAACAAGCACGTCATTAATAATTATGTGGAGATCTTTCCTCATTATTCAACAAGATGAGGCATTAAATATTGCTCTGAAGATGTAAAATGCAAACCTTGAATTTCATAGAGCTGAGTTGGTAAAGAATGTTGCCCATGCTATCACGGATCACATTCCAGGTGATTTTGTTGTCTGACTGAGCTGTCGATTCTACCGCATGCCTGGCCATATCGTAGAATGCAATCATATTGCGTAGCATGCCGACCGTCTTGTAGAATGGGCAGAAACGATCGTATGCGGAGTAACTATATTGAAAAGTGATACAGTTGGTTGATCATTGTAGTTAGTTCTAACAAAAGATAAAGTCGAAGTAGAAAAATAATCCGTGAATTGTTTCAGAAGTTACCTGTTCTGTTGAAGGAAATCGTCCTTAAGAAGCTTGGCAACTTCAAGAGTAATTTTATCAGTTTCAGCAAGGGAAGCTTTACCGACAAGCTGCACAATTTCTGATAAGTCTTCTTCCTCCTGAAGGATTTCCTTTACTTTTGTTCTCAGTGGAACAAATTCCTGGAAGTTTTTGTCATAAAAGTCATCCAAAGCTCGCATGTAGTTACTGTAAGAGATCAACCAATTGATTGACGGGAAGTGTTTTCGCTGAGCAAGTTTTTTGTCCAAACCCCAGAACACCTAGCACATAAAACAAATTTATCGTAAGCTTCTCCATTCTTTTCATAATCCATTTTTTTATTTTACGAAAGAAATACAAATAATTGCATTACCTGCACAATACCCAAGGTGGCAGTGGTCACAGGGTCTGAGAAATCTCCACCAGGAGGTGATACGGCTCCTACAATACTGACAGAACCCTCACGATCTGGATTACCCAAACACTGCACTCTAAAATACATATAATAAAAATGTATATTTGATCCTGATGGAAACACGCGAGTGGTTACCTTCCAGCACGCTCATAGAAACTGGCCAATCGAGCTCCCAAGTACGCAGGGTAGCCGGAATCGGCAGGCATTTCAGCCAAACGACCAGAAATTTCACGAAGAGCTTCAGCCCAACGTGAGGTAGAATCGGCCATCATAGATACGTTATAGCCCATATCTCTGAAGTATTCGGATAGTGTAATACCTGAATAAGAAATCAAGGATGTGAGTAGAATATTCGTTTATCACATTTGATCTTTGGATTGTACATACCAGTGTAAACAGAAGCCTCACGGGCAGCGACAGGCATGTTGGATGTATTGGCTACGAGAGCAGTACGCTTCATGATGGATTCGGTAACACCGTCAATTTCGACAGACAACTCAGGGAAATCACGAAGTACTTCAGACATTTCGTTACCACGTTCACCACAACCAACATAAATAATGACGTCCGAATTAGAGTATTTCGACAGAGCCTGTGAAATTACTGTTTTACCACACCCGAAAGCGCCAGGAATGGCAGTGGTACCTCCTTGCACACATCTGAAATAATAAAATGTTAGTAGATAGGCGCATATCAGTTTTTCAGTTCTGAAATGACGGGAATTGATAATGCTTACGGGAAAAGTGAATCCAGAACGCGTTGACCAGTCAACAGAGGATGGTTTGCTGGTAATTTTTCAGTAACTGGACGTGGCTGACGTACTGGCCAAACTTGAAGCATGGTGAACTTGTTCTTCTCTCCATCAAACTCTGTTTCAAGGACGATATCCTGGAAAAGTAAAGGTTGCCTTGTCAAACATCTGTCAATTTGTACTTATACATCCGTTATGTAATCACTTACATTGACAGTGTAGTTGCCAGGAGGTGCAATGTATGTTACAGTACCCTTGCTTCTTGGTGGAAGGATCATCTTGTGCTTAACTAGGGTGTTCTCGTGGACAATACCATACAAATCTCCTCCAGTAATGTGGCTACCCTTTTTGATATTTAAGGGATTGAATTCCCACTGTGCCGTACGTGACAAGGCAGGCATGTTTACACCTTTGGGGATGTAGATAGAGCTCGTAAGCTCGTTGATGTCCTTAAGAGGACGCTGAATTCCGTCAAAAATGCTTCCAAGGATACCAGGTCCCAATTCTACGGACAAAGGCTTACCGGTACGAACAATGGGGTCTCCAACAGTCACGCCGCTAGTTTCCTCGTATACCTGTACAATATCGGTTAGTGTATTAGCTTATAATGTTGTTAAATTCTACAAAAGAAAATAACAAATAGCTGAAGATTTGACAGAAGTGGTTTTTTAAACTTCAAACAACAAAAATAATAAACAGAGAACAGCAAATGAATAAAGAATAAATGGAAAGAAATTTGTACAAATGCAAACCTGAATGGTGGCCATGTCTCCCTCCAAACGAATAATTTCTCCTACCAGTTTGTAGTAACCCACACGTACCAGCTCGTACATAGCTGATCCTGCCATTTTCTCAGCAGTGACAACTATGATTTTATTTGAATAAATAAATTCAGTTTAGTGATGGTTACAGGAAATTATCAAGTAATCTATTAATCATGGAGGTAGACTTTGAAATGGATTCAATGGGGATTTAAATCAGTGCAAGATTAAGATTAAGAGAATCTATGTTTATTTTACTGACCTGGACCTGATACTGCGTAGACGTATCCATATTCGGACTCCTTCTCCCCATCTCGACCCTTTGACAGACCTTTGCTCGCCATCTTTTCTTTATTGCTTACCTGGAAGATATTTTCAATAATAGAAAATCAGCAAAGTCAATTGCTGATCTGGAATCATTAGGCATAGGCAATTCGAGCCTTAGAGATGTAATCATGTGCCATATTACGATTGAATAAACAGACAAAAATTCCAGCTGAAAACATTTCGAGTGCGAATCAAATATAGGAAAACCAAAAATGCAGTTATTGCATAAACTGTTGAATCTTTTATTAAACCAAGGTGTTATCAAATTTGTTATGCTTGTTTGATATTTGGCCACTCCCACCTCAACTGTAATAGTTTATAATAAATTTATGGCAATTTGATATGCTTAGATATTAATTCACGTTGTGCGGAGAACGAATGGGAGTTTTAATTTTGTATTTAGACCAAAATTTCATCAAACGTGGTAGAGCTATACGCTGGAGTGTGTTTTGAGCGGATCAGCTAAAGATTCACGTGAGCAGTCGAAATCTAAAAAGTAGGCGTAGCCCCCGGGGAAAAGCGCCGTCTGCTACTAGCAGAAATCATTATTCTTGGTCATCCAAAATGAACTGATAACTACTAGCAAAGAGAATAGACATGATTGTGCTGTATCTTGCTCAAAGTACAAGGTAGGAAATTGATAGAACCTCTTGAAAATTGAAAAGTGCAAAAAAAAAAGAATCCAGCCTCGAAAACGATGGCGTATGCAGAGTGGTGGGATCGATAACTACTGCAGCAAAGTATTTATCGGAAGAATTAGCTGTCTGTTTATTGAATTATGATAATCCGAGAGATTCAGAAACCGTGTCTAGTTCGAAACTTTAGTTTTCCACAAACTCACACTATTATTACTGAGAATAACTTCATAAAACTTACGGAGACGTGCGACGGACTGAAGTGAACCCACCCAGCAAAGATTTCGCCTAGCTGTTCGCTATCACAAGACAGGTCAGCTGACTGCACTAACTTCGTTTAGTCGTCGCTTTATTACGTTCCAAGATGGCTGACCGCGTGAATCTGAACGTACCTTTTGATCCTAAATTCTAAAAGTGCTCTAATATCGAATTCTCTGGGCTTTATGTAATATAAAGTCGAGATAAAATGCATGAATGAATCCATTATTTTTTCAGATCTGAAAATAAATCAATTGGGCAGCGAGGATGGGTTTCAGATCTGTTTATCATTTCTCTCATATCCCGATTCAAATTCTGCGACTTACTGCAAATGTCAAGATGAAGTTCCAGAATTGTTATCTACCAGGCGAATCTTCGAAGTGACATCAAGTCGCATTTTCGATGTGTTTTTTGTTTTTCATATTGTTATTCATAATTTTCGTAATTTTACTTTTGCTAGAAAGTTGACTCAGACTAAATATTGAAATACTTCAATCTATGCTGCAACACCTTTTTTACCTACTATCCATATTAATTTTATCTTCACGAGCAAATTTCGGACATGAATCCTGTGACCTTACCGATTGCAAGCTCCAAACAAGTTGTTACTCGTCGTTTCGATAATAGGTGGCAACACTTGAATAAACATAAACATTTTTATTGCAAGCACAGCAAATTTCGAAACGGGACCATGTTGTTTTACCCATTGCAAACTCTGAACAATTTGTTATTCTTTGTTTCAACAATAGGTAACAACACCTTAATGAACATAAACATTTCTCTTGCAAGCTGCCCAGATTTTATTTACAATTAGACTAGTCTCTAATTAACAAGTCTCCTAAGTTCTGATTCCGCATAACTAGCTTGTTCGGATATTTCCAAACATTTACCCGGCTCAATGATAACCATCCTGCATTGATTTCGCTTCAAATCCAAGGCATTACGTTCTCGCTTACCTACTTTGCATGGATATAAAGTTTAGAGTTATGTAAAATACGTGAATATACTCCTCGTACATACCACAAAATTTCAACGTAAATGAATTTTTAATAGTCTAGTTGCATAGTCAGCGAAAAATTCTAGTGCCCTTGCGTTGTTTTCTCAAAGTGCTCTTGTAATAAAAACTAGCATACTTCCTCTGTATCGCATTGTTCTGCATTTCTAATTATTTCTAGTCTCTCTGAAGCAACAAAGCTTTAAAATTGTATCACCATTCTTTGATTCCCGTCCCATGCTGTTGAAATTATGTAATTAAACCGTGCTGCAATGGGACAATAGATCGCGGGAATTATAGTTATGCTTGCTCCAATTGTAGGTTGCAATTTCCAACAACTGACAATGCTGCTGAATTGACACCGAATAGCCACACAAATACCTGCATATGTAATTAATATGAGGCATTTCATTTCTATCATTATTTGTTTGTCATGAATAGAATCGAAAAAAAGAAGTATGCATACACTTTCAATTTATTCAAAAGCTATTAAAAAATAATTATTTGCAGTATTATACATGATGAAAGTAAAATTAAGTGTCAAGATTAGGTAAATGTTTTACCACACGTAGGATTTAACATGTAAGATTTGTGTAAATAATAATTATTTGTCTACTGCGCTGTATTCATAACGTTGCGTAATAATTTCAAACCATGATGAAAGAATTGTTTGGGCATCGCGCTGTTCTCAAATTTTACTTATAATAGTGACTCCAAAAAATGAAATTAAATTCAAATGAACAAAAAAAAAAAAAAAAAAAAAAAACGAACAAAGAAACCTTATCCGCCGTGAAATTAGAGAATTGCCTGCCCATAAATACGTGCCAGTGACGGGTTCACATGTGAAAAATATTCCGTCGACTGCAATTTAAAAGTATGATTTATCATGTTTACATTCTCGATTACGATAAATCAACATTTACTCAGTGTTCTTTTTTTTCATCTGTTAAAAATCATCTTTGTATCTCCGGCCGCAAATTTGCACCTATAACGGTTGCCCTTTGCATATAATTAAACTCTTATAAATTTATAAGTGTACATAGCATAAGTAATTACTCACAAAATACTCCCATTGAAATGTTAGCGTGTATAAAAAGAACACGATTAAAGAGTTCGATATTGCCTGTATTATAAAGCAGCACACTCGCGGGGGCCCAGTTCCCATTTAAGGGAAAAGTAAAAATATGAACACCATATGTAATACATAACATATATTAGGGGAGCTATATACGCATCATGTACATCTCTACATGTAAATGTATGTACATCGTCTTCAATACATATCTGTGTACGTTTGATGTATGCAATCGAACAAAAATTTTGTTTAAGTAAATTCAGAATTACCTGTAGTAACATTATACTATTTATTTGAATTTGTACACCTGGATTTACCGTAACTGCTTTAACTTTTGTACGGAACAAAAGGTTTCGCTGCGGACGTATGGGATTACTTTGTACCATATGGCATTTGCTTGAACAGGTTACATTTGATTTGGCTCATGGAAGAATTCAATATTGTTCAGAATACCTCATAGAATAACTTCGTCTTCGTTGCAGGATATTATTTTGCGGTCTATATGTGAAAACGCATGTTCGAGGAGAATATTAATTCATTCACGAGTCCTTAAAATAACAATTTTTGGTTTTTAGAATGTGATATACCACCTCATAAAGTGCTGCTGCTACCGGCTACGCCATTTTTATTTCAGATGAGTCTTTTTTTCATTCCCTAGTTGTTTCATCATTACAAATTCTAATTAACAAAAGTTTTATTAATAAGGAACCCAGAGAATCGCTTGTTCTGTCAGTGGTAAGTTTTTTTTACGCAAAGAATAATATATATCTACCTAGAATACGAGAAAAAAGTCGAGATTCTGAAAAATTTGGTCATACGTTAGAGCGAAATATTGTTATATTTAAAATTTTGGCGCATCTTGGAAAAACGAAACTATAGAAACGAAGTCTAATTGCTACTATTCGTTGATAAAAGTTATGTCGATAATATAACGCTACAAACAACGAAAGTTGAAGGTGATGCAATGAAAGATTGCTGGATAACTGACAATGAGTTCCGAAACTTTATTTCGGGGCGAACGTATATAATTCAAGAGACGAGACAAGTACGGTAGAAATTTTTCGGGAATGAACTGAAAACGAAAGAATGTTTTACACTAATGTAAGTGATATAAGAAAAAAAAATAATAAGCTGTTGAAGACCGTATGTTTGCGGATGTATAACTTGTTAGCCACATCCCCTTATGAGTACATGTGCAACGTAAATTTCGATCTAAATTCAGCGTTGACTTTCGCCAGTTTTTCCACCTTATACTTCTGGGACATTTTTGCAGATATTCAAACGATGCTTCACGGAGTGAAAACTTCGAGGTGAAAGCAAAGAGACGAGACTCGATTGTCGTCTGCGTGACGTAAAGGGCGATAATCGTCCTTTATATCCATCAGGCGGCAACTCTGATTCCACACATTTCAAGAGCTCGCATTATTCCCATTGAACTATCGCCGCGACCTTGAAATCACTGCCGATAGGTTTGTCCTAGTTCTTGATATTTTCTCTGTCTATTTTCAGCGAGTCGCTCTTTTTATCGCGCTAATTATATGCACACTGTGCACACACCTACATGCTACGAATAACGTATACGTCCAAATGACGAACACGAATTCACGAGGAAAATTCACCTTCCGTTTCATTTTGAACCATATAGAAATAATGAAAATAATGAGAATCACAATAATAACGATAAATCAAATGTTCGGATACGCTTCATTCAGATCTGGTCTGATAGAAACATTAACTTGTATTTCTCGTGATATCGAAGGGTGACGAGTGGCATCGCACGGCGTTTGAATATCAGTTAGGTTTAATCATTCTATATATATACACCTGACCCTTTTGTCATTTGTCGCTCTGTGTACTCTGAAAATTGCTTCGATGGATCCCTCAGAGCTGTGTTCCGTCGGTTGAATGTTTCGGCCTTTTGTGCCTTACAGTTGAAATTCGATGAAATAAATTGAGAGACAATGGGACCAGATAGACATCACGCGTTTGTGAATCGACGAAAAACAAGGACAGGTAGGTATATGAGCGGAAAGATTTTAAGTCGTTTCCAACGTACGCCGGGGACTAAAAATTTCCCCATTAAAATAAAAGATTCATGGACATTACACACACCCCGTTCAATATTTATTCCTCATCTCTTTCCTACACAGCAAAATCAGCGAATCAGCTGGATACGAGTACGAGTTTAGAAATATGGAAATATTCGAAACACGACGTCCAACGATCCTCATGGAACCGTGATCCGACAATAAGGTGGGAAAGCAAGCGGACGTTCCACACGGGGACATCTAAACTTGAAAACCGTATCTGACAACGTACACGAGTAAATTACGAAGAAGTGTGAAGGAGAGCTGGTTCAATTCTTCCATTAATCTTCCTGTTCTAACCACCTGATTATACGTCGCAGGATTCCACGAGATGAGAGTGTATAAGGAAGAGCGACGCGTCCTACGTCAGCAGTCCTTGTTTCACCGTCGTCTCGACGGCCCAGCGTCCCAACATTCCAACATCCCAACACCCGACGTCAGCTTTTAACACCATTTAACAAACTTATTCAGTAGAACAGGTAACTCGTTGCATACAAACATACGAAGGCGTATTTACTTTGAACGTACGTAGCTCTGGAATGCGTGTGTAATTTAAATTATACAATACAGTACGCGTGTACGTGCGCTTGCGTGTGAGCGAAAACCACTGGTGTGGGCATGGCGTAGCGCTAAAAGAGACAACTTTGACCAACTTTACTTTTAACATGACAAAGTAGGCAGGTACATACATATTATACAGTTACCGACCCTGTAAAGTGTATGCATATATCACTTTCCCTTACCTCTGACCCTCTTGCCCTTCCGCATATATGCCGTAATTTGATCTCGACCTTTCTGAAAAACGAGAAAAATTTGTTTTCAAGCTCGGATTACTCGGAGGAAAATGAATTTCAGATGTATGAGTAACGCAACGTTACCTGCGCAATCTGCGTCTTAGAATCCCGCCCTAAACATTTGCTCTGCGCTAGTATGAAGTAATGTAATAATCCTGCCGCGACATGATTTATTGAAATCTTTTTTCATTTTTTCCCCCCTTATTTTCATTGTTATACAAGAAACTCGCTTATTATCTGACGCTGATCTTTATTTTATTTACCCGCAAAAACTGTCACCGACATTAGCTGGGTGTCGAAAAAATTTCAATGTATCACACGGAAGGTACATTATCGTATGAGAAATTTCGCGATCAATTTCTCAAGGGGGTTCAGAGGGCTGGGAATACCTACTATTTTTCGAATATAGGTAGTCTTGCGAATGAAAAATGACCTCGCGCGTATAGCCAAATCGCACGGTTTTATGTACCACGATGGATATATTGAGGAGGCTTCTTCCGCAGCGGTGAAAGATTAAGACAGAGACCAGCCCACCCCTCCCTCGAATTCGCTGTTAAATTCACCCCTTTTACATAATATACAAGCTCCATTTTCTTCATGTCCGTATACCGCATTATAGATCGCGCGATACCTATGTATCGTGTGCGAAAAGCGCTCCCCGGAACTCGGCATTGTCAGTTTTAAGTTTATGGTGTTTATGCATCCCCCGTTGCGCCCTCAGTTCAACGCACACTGCGTCAAAGTCTTCGTCGCCACTTTGTTCCGTTGTTTATTTACTTTTTTTTAATACTGCTTGTTGCGTATGTATATAGTATACATAGTCCAAGACGGCCGGAATAATTATAGAAAATCACATTTTTAAACAGAACTTCTTTATTCTTTCATGCACGACCAACAACCGACCGCCCACTATCTTTATTATCTTTACATGGCCAACTGCAGAGCTTACAGCCCTTACAATATTATCAACTCAAGATACGTACGCGAGCGGAAACGAATTATTTATGCTCTATAAACAATTTATATTTGATGTATTTTTAAAGCCTAAGCGAGCAAGTCTGAAGGTATATACGGAGAAAAAGAAGAATGTAAGAAAAGAAAATAAACGGTAGATGGAGGTAGATGAGAAGAGAAGGAAAAATTATACAGTAAAAAGGTAGTAAATAAATAAGCAAGACACGAATGCGATTGTACGCGGACGGTGCTTGATCTTTCCTACACACTCTATGTCTGCATTTTTTTTTTTTTGTCTATACATCCGTTTTTCTCTGTCGGTAAGATTTGATAGGATTTATTAAGTATTAAAATATTTTTCCTTCAAGACTGAAAAGAAAAAAGAATAGAAATTTTAATAAGCCGATTTTGCCAGCTGGTAATATTTTTCAGAACTGCAGATTCAGCGGACGCAGCAGAAATGTTTGTCGAGCACACCGTAAGACTTAGCGACTAACAATAAATTCAGATATTTTTATTAAGTATATTTTGTTATCCCCAGTGAGATGAAAAAATGAAATAAAGAAAAAGCGATACCTCATCCATCAAATTAGTATACGATTCGTTAAAAATTCAGAACCAACATAAGTGTGTCGATCGCAATCAAGTCCTTCTAATAATCAAGCTCTTCAGTTTTTCTTTTTTCTACATATCTTATGGATTTTTTAAATTCGCCCCAGTCGTTTGACTCGACGTAAAAGATGTTATGTAAGAAAAAACGGCCGATATGTATCCCATAACTCGCCCATACAAATAAAAAAAAAAAAAAATCAATCCTTTGTCCTCATTCAGTTGGCATGTGCTGCAGGGTCACCGAACGAAGATCAGTTCTCGGAAAATTCAACTACCTACTGACAACCATCCTGCGAAGAGATCTTTTTCCCGGCGTCTTCCCGTCCATACTTGCCTTTCTGTACAAGTCCTCCTGGATCGAGAGACGGACGGCTTCCTTATTTCTCCCTCCCTTGCTTCGGTCTTCTCAACAGCATTTGTTTCGCTTTCTCTGATCACCCCTCCCACCTTTTCTGACCCTCGTGCACCATCTCTCTGTCAAGATATTCGGCAGAGCGATGTGCCCTATTATATCGCAAGTAGCGGCGGAGTGTGGTTCATCGAGGAGAAACTTCAATTCGAATACGAACCTTGTTCGGATCGAATTTCGATTCTGGAGCACGAAATTCCGACCTCTCCTGTATATAATTTCGTTCCGAATACAGGCATCGATATTTATATATTTGTATGTGTAGTATTCGGTGCGAACAAATATATATATATATATATAGGTGCATATATATTTGTGATTTAATGTCAATGTAATAAGTACCTCTGATTGACACGATATAATTACTGCCGGATTCTACGTATACATAAAGAGGAAAAAAAGAAAAGAAAACGCGACAAAAGATGGATAAAAAACCGTTGTACGCTTTTATTTGTTGTTATTATGTTTATTATCGTAGTGCTAATTTTTTCATATATTATACACGATTAGTTTTTCACAGTGTCTGTACGCGGTGAGTGAGCAGATAAGAGAGATTTATTACAATACCAAATCCCAACCGATAATTTTTCATTCCTTTTTATGTCTCCTCCACCCCACGATCCACGCCTCAACCAACCCGAATCCCCTCTTCCGCCGGCAATCACCCTGGAATCCCACAGCCTTTTTATTTTCTTACTCCCTTACATCTCCGTCACAGAATACACTCGTCTCTTTTTATCTCTCACGCTTAATCTCCGCATCTCCGAACAAATGAATAACGACTATCTTGGGCGGTGTAATATACCTGTGTATATCTACTACGGTGGAAACTCGCCATTTTTTCGTATATATACATGTTCGGCGTGTACGTACGTACATATTTATAGAAAGGTCCGTGTATCGGGGTTTGTTCAGATTACATTAATATGCAAATGGTGATTCGGCTCGTACACACCGGGGTGACGTGTTAGCATAGGTTCTTTTCATCGACTCTAGCTTTGCGTCGGATCGCCGTTGCCCAGATCGCGGTTGGTCTCCTTCAGAGACAGGATATTAAAGGCAGATTAGGATCGGAAGGAACCCGCGCCAACCAACTATCGCCCTCGTTTCAGGGTGCATCCTATACGTATAATTTCGACTCTACAGAGTCTCTGAGCTTTCAGTTCCCGGGGCCTTCCGTTCGCTCCATTCTCTCTCCGTTTCTCTTTCCGTTTCGCTTCATTCCTCACCCCTCCCGTCCCCCAACTTATGCACTTCGCGCGCCATTTCCTTGTACAAGGCAGGACGCAGGTAGGTGGAACCGGATGCGGGCCCCCCCTTGGTTCATGGCGACGTTCATGGTATACCATGCACATTATCATGATGACCCTTTTCATCAACGAACACCTATATGTATACATATTTCTCTCCCAATTTACTTTCGTCAAACTTATCAAAGGTGACTCGTCGTCCTCTTCGCTTCGCAAAGGAATTTTAAAATTCATCCATTTTCCCTAACTAACCCATGATCCTCCCCCCCCCCCCCCCGCTCCCTCCCCCTCCGGCGCTCTCCTCATCCTCCGACGACACTTGCAAGATCAACATTATATAGCTTCTCGCTCCGGGCAATAATTATCATAATTATTATCATTATGCTTATCAACAAGAACTTTATTATCATTATCATATCTTCGTCGATGTAAGGCGTATGCTATATACTGCGCGCAATAATTAAGGGATCGC
The DNA here is from genome assembly GCF_917208135.1 of Athalia rosae. NCBI lineage: Eukaryota > Metazoa > Arthropoda > Insecta > Hymenoptera > Athaliidae > Athalia > Athalia rosae. The sequence goes on along the minus strand of NC_064026.1, from coordinate 25,462,344 downwards.
TCGAATTTTGTCGTGAAAAAGAGGCATTTTCTAACGGGTGTAACTCCGTCGAAAGTGAACGGGATCGCAATGAAAAAAATTGGGATTTGAAGCACGAAGGCATGAATGCGGAAATTTTGCAAGAAACGCCAAATATCGTCATTAAAACCGATCCATTTAATCTTTTGGTAGTTGTTTATTGTTGTTATTTTGGAACAAAGTATGCGTAAACCAAATTCAGGATTCTCGTCTCGAAGCCAGAGCTCCGAGTTTCGAATCCCAATTTTATAATCGTGACGCTTCTGTGGAAATTTTGATGTATTTTCAAAAGAACCTTCGTCAAAGGTTGAGCGATCGACTCCGTATTTGTTGATGAAAAAGAGCTAACATCTCAGTCACTCCTGATCATTGATTGACCGCAAAGAACACGCAGTCGACGTACGACGAGATTCCAATCAATGAAATAAGAAATCGATTTGTGGAATCAGTATCGGATGTGACGTCTTCGCTCTTATTGTTCGCTCGTGTCGTTCAACGTAGAAGCAACAATGAGAAAACGTAACCGCCAATTGTGAAGATATTCAACAGCGAATTGAAACGGATTTCGCCGATCGCATGGGATACACACGACCGTCGTTCGCACGACCTTGAATAAAAAATTTAGCGAACACACCAAATGAAAAATATCATCGCAACAGAGGCGCATATAAAATTGGTATACGTTCGCGGCACGTGCTTCGTATAAGGCATCGCTATGGAAACTCATAGATGGCGTAAATTCTCGCGTACCTGGGGATCTAATTGATTCAATTATGTTTTAACTCACAATCAGCAGCGTTGATAAGGAGTTTGCAGTAGGTACTTGGCTCTACCCTCGTTACATACACAATATACATATAGTTATACACACGTGTGCACCGGTACTACAGGTAATGTATAGGTATATGCATGGATGTTGTATAGACTCGTAAGAGGGTTGAGAGGAGCCGAGGGACGGGTGCGAGGGAAGGCGAAGGAGACGTTGAATTGAACTATTCTCGGCTTGCTCGGGTAGGTCGGACGTGTTTATTCGGCTGACGTTTGAATTACCATTCCCGTAAATAATACTTTTTGTTCCGCCATTTGAAATAATCAGAGGCAAATTCAGTATTCTAAACTACCGAATTAGAGCTCGAGATCTAGTTAGACGATATTTAGTTCTGCAAGGTCTAGCCTGAATATAGAGGCATGTAACAGATTATACGTATTATATGTGTAGATATTATGTATATTCATGCGTATTATGCACGTACACTATATCTACGAATGTTTCGCTTGGTTGTTCGCTATTGGAAAACGGAACCGCTCGCGAAGCTGCGAATTGAAACTGACATGAGCTGCTTATTGAGGTGATAGTTTCCTGTTCTCACGTGCTTTCAGGTGTATTTTGGTGAATTTTGTTGAAGTAAAGTTCTTAGCTCATTGTATCGGTACTCAGGGAATAACTTCATTCATTTTTTAGATACATTCGTAAATTTTTATTTTTCAAAACAAAGATGCCCGAAGGCGGGACGAGGCGGGATGACCTCTAGCTGTTAGCTGTTACGTGTGTGGACTGTTTTCGCGGCGCCGACCACTATTACAAACTGAAATAAATAAACTAGACATGTTTATGAGAGAAAGAAGTATGGGCGTACTTTTGGAAATTCCGAAATATCGAAATTCCAAATTTTTTTAATTCCTAATCATCAGCCACGATTCACAATTTCTGGATTTGAAAGTTATTCGTATGCTGAACGTTAGCGGGATGTGTTTTCAATAAGTACTCCGGTTTGGAGGTCGATTGGTTCATTTGTTCCTCAGATGTCGTGTTCCGTAATTAGTCCAGTCGCCAGAGCATCTGACCTGTGAAAAATTAGGGGGTGCGGTGTCCTTTTTTTATACTTGGGAGGCGGGGGAGGGGGGTTGGTAATATAAATCTTGATTTCGGGACAATCTCTCCATTGCCTTCGCCGCCATCTTGATTTAAAGAGTGTTTTTTTCTGTTTGAAATAACTCGCTTATTTTCAACTTTAGAGTGAAAAGGATAAGAACTAAAGTTGTGGGAAATGTAATTTCTCACAAGTATGGTAGAGATCACTTTCACTCTAGGATAAATATCTTCGGACTTATAGATAGTTTACTAAAAAAAAATTCACCCCTAAATTAAGATTGTCTGAAAATTGATCCTAGGGTGAAAATTGCTGTTTCCAAAGTTGCAAGAAATGCAATTTCCTACCTGATTGTCCGTTACCATTTTTGCCATAAGCTCGATGATAAGCTAGGTGTTAAAAGAAAAAAAGGTTTTTCCCCCTATTTCCGGTCAAACTCTTCAAATATTGATCCTAGAGTCGAAATGATGATCATTAAACTTGTCGGGAGTTACATTTTTCACAACTCTAACAATTGTGACTTTGATTCCAAAGTTGAAAATAGGCGAGTTATTCGGCAAACGAAAAAACAACTCAATGGGGGGGGGGGGGGGGGTGATTTTCTCCAATATCAAGATTCACACTACGAACCACCTCCCTCTGAGTACAAAAAAAGAAAATCGCACCCCCTAATTTTTCACAGGTCTACCCTCTTTTTGGACTCTGGCGACTGGACTAAATTGCACACATGTTAAGAGTTTTCGTGCATTTTCGATAAAGATATTCGATGATTTTGCAACGTACTCTAATCAGCGATCCCTGCGACATGTTGTGGACCTAAATTTTGCGAATTTCTATCAAATATGTTGAGAGGATATTTTTCAAAACTTAAACTTTGCAAAAATTGAAAAAAAAAAAAGAAAACCGATTATTCGATCAGAAAAAGGAAACTGTCCCCTTGAAGTGAGATGTACCTTGAAAGACGTGTGTGTATGAGTCGTACGTTTTCACTTACTAACGAGGTTTCCGTCATCAAGCTGCATAGGATTAAAGAAGAAGGCGATTAGCCAGAAAGTCAGAAATCATGGAAAACCAAATCCGATGCAAGAATATCGGAATTTGTTCGAAAGTTTCTTTTTTCTTTGTTTTTCGATTTTATAAATAATTATTTTACTTTTGGTTTTTTCTTATTTTGTTGATATCAATACGAGATGCCCGCGCCAACTTTCTCGACGATTTGTTTCACTCCTCTGGAGCGTTTCGGTGAACGGTGAAATTCAACAAACTTTCCAGAAGATCGAACTCCTCGAATTCGTACGATTTAATCTTTGCTGCCCCACCGAATCCGCTCCCATTAATTCCTCTCAACCTTTCGAGTGTTCTCAAGGGTATTTTTTCGTTTTCTTCTCTTCATTTTTTCCGGGATTCTTATCAACTCTATACCGCATACGCGTATTCATCTTGTTACATGTGGTGTGCGCAATGTCTAAGAAAATACCCACTTTGTTATATAGGTATACTTTTGGTTCGTTTTCCAAACGATAAATCGACCGTACAGGTGGTAATACTGGATCGTTTGTGGCGATCGAAAATTGGAAGGAAAAAAAAGCGACTTGAACTTTTGGAAATCTAGACACATCACGCTGATTCGAATGGTTTGTATTTCGATCTTTTTGTAAAAGTACAGGTATCCTAGAAATGTCTCAAACTTTGACGAAAATATCACGCAAAGAACTACATAATTCTCAGGGTCAGCTGACCGACTTGATTAGATAGTACCTCGGAAAATAACATCATTAGTTGATTTTAATTTTCGAAATGAAAATTCATGGTTTTCATCACGGTGCAGGGCACCAGCGCGGTAAAAAAGCGACGCGGTCCGCGGAGCGGAGTGATACCACTGCGTAATTATGACGTAGATAAAAAATTTTCCAGAGTGTCGCAAGTACGTAGAATATGTTATTTTGAAAATATTTTATACCGCGATACTCGAATCGTCCAATTAAATTACCGATGTTTCATCGATAGCTCAAAGTCAAACGAACCGACGAGATGAATGAAATTTATATTTACCCTTTCAATCGTAGTTTTATTGCCGGTGTTTGGCAATGTAAATTTCTTCTCTATGTGATTTTATTTTGTTTCGAAATTGAAATTTTTTAATCGAGTTCAGTAATATGAAGATGGGTCAAAATCTTCACGCGATGAGGTTATATTGGAATTAGGTATACCGCACACAGAGACTGATGAAAAAATGAAAAGCTATTTAACAATTTGTGGCTAATAAAACCAATAATCGGCGGTTTTTCATTCGTGGAAAAAAGGTGAGCATCGAAACTGTGCATAGGAATGAAGGATATCGTCCTCGGCCCTCTGATAATTCTTTTTTTGATTATTTCGTGCGTTCATTTTCTTCGGAAAGAAATTCGGCAGGGTATCGGTATCGTTTTATTATTTCGTTTTAGGGGGCCGCAGCTGGCTGTGGTTGGAAGGTAAACGCCTAAACGGTCACGTTCCGCCTTGCGCGTGCTTAACTGATGAGGACTTGAGAATTTAATGAATCTCTTTCGGTGAATGGGGTAGAGGATTTGATCGATCCCCTTAACGGCGGGATCCTTCTTTCGCGCGGATAAACGGTGCTCGATAAATTTGGCCCTGTTCCTTTTTCTAGGAAATACATTCCTCGGTCCGCACCGCGCGATATGTCCACTCGTGTCACTGCGTCAAAACTTACGAAGTACGATTATTTCTCGGAAAACGCTTTCTCAACTACATTACCAAGATTACAGAAAAATGAAAAATATATAGAAGGAAAATGAAATATTAGAAATAAACTACCCCGTACTCTCTCGGATTGAAAGTGATTGTTATTTTATGGCATTCTTTATGCACGTACTTATCATTTAAACTCGAAATTCCAGCGCACGAATGACGCGTAACGTACCGTATGCGATGCAAGACTTTCTATTCTCTCTATTCTTTCATTTTTACGGGCGGCAACGCCTCGGGATATTAGAGTCACATACATGAGACGACGGAAAGGTCGATCTTCGACCCTTAGCCACTTCATTTTACAGCGCAAGTTCAACCGTTATGTATGTATACAGAGTGTGTGCGGTGATTCCGAATGGCTTGATACGAAAAAAGTTGAAAACAAACAAAAAGCTAATAAAGGGAGAATGAGAGAATAACTCAAAAGACTTTGGTGGCGTCGGAACACGCGTAACGCAATTGGAATGTATAATTTAATAAGCCCCGTATGCACGGGAGATGGAGAATGAAAAGATGGAGAAAAAACTTTTGTTGAAAGAGAGATGAAATTAAAGAAAAAAAAATAAATAAATCGAGTCTTTCACGAACTCAAGATTTCTGGGTTCTCTCTAATTAATGCGAAACCCACAATCTAAGGAGTTGTCCGAAGGAAAATCGGGATGGAATGAAAAACGAGGATAATTCAGGCCTGAGTTAATTACGCAGAGTATATCACGTACGTACAATATGACGACGATATTTTTGTTCGTTATCTTCGCCGCGCGATCGATGAGGGGGTACGAGGGCCACCGAGGTAAAATCTGTTATTCGAAATATATCGACGGTGTTCGTGCGCGGAGCGAATCGCCCCTTCGCTTCCGACGATATTAGTTTCGCGCAAATTAACGCCAAGCTTCGTGATAGTCGTGAGTCGGATCTAATTATAGGGTCCTTCTGCGGGAGCCTACCGAGCAACTCGGTACTCGTCCCATTAATTGGTTTATACCGACCAAGTGCTAGCCGATAACAGCTGCTTTCGTATAATCACATTTTATCCCGACATCCCCGCGCATGACGCGTATTACCGTCCACCCGGTACACGTACACGTACACCCCAACGCGCGCCTCAAAGATGCGCCCATCCGTCTATTCATAGATACACACGTACGCGTAACTACGTGTAGGTCAAATTCACCGGCTGAGATATGCGCCCGGATATTGGCACGGCTAAATTACTTCCGGTTTTCCCCCAGTTCCCGGAGGCTCCGAGCACGAGTCGATGACATTAGCTACGATGATCGCTTATGGCGATGCCGCTGCAGCCAACGCAACGGAGAAACACGACCTTCTCGCTCCTGACTCGAAGCGGATTCCTTGAAAACTACACCGAAGGACCGACGGAAGAAGCAATACGAGGCGGAGGAAACGGAAATCAAAGAGAGTGACCGATGCTCGAATGTCGAACGGAGAGGCGAAAGAATATGTAAATTCGGGAAGATGTTATTCTGGAGCGATTACTTCTCTACGGTTCTACGTATACGTACGTCTACGCGTTTCGCAACGGCTAGGCTTAATGTTCCCGATTAAATTCTTTATGGCTGGTCAGATTTTTTCGTTGCGAGGACGTTATCTCATTTCTTGAATACTCCGCGACCCCTCCGCTCATATATTGCTACGCGCGCACGTTGGGTAACAAAAAATGGAAGGGCGTGTTCTTCGCACGGTTTTTCTTACTTTACTTCCCAGCCTTTTCAGTATAGCTGGATGTCTCTCACTTTGTAGCTGCAACCTTCTGTGTACCCTGCGAACGATAAATTAAATTACGCGACTCTTATTTTGTGTTTTACTTTGGCATTAACCTAATTGCAGAAATTCCGCGCAATCCTCTCTCACCCATTTCCCCAGCCCTGTACGTACGTATACCCTTTTCATAGCACGGCGGGTCGCCCCCCCCCTCCCACCCGCCCTCCCTCCGCCCCTACACGATCCCCTTTCACCCCGTATTTACTGCCATACTGCCATTTGTTTATCTCTCGTGGAATTGCTACGCGACTAATTCGTTATTTCGTTCGCTCTTCGAGCTTTATTAGTCCAACCGTGAAGGCGACTGCACTGAAACAGAAGAGATAATATATATATGTGCGTCACACGTATACGTACCTCTTTTTTCCTTTCTCCACATGCGACCACATTGGTGCGGGACGCGATAAGAATTTGACCAATTTTTTTTTTTTCTTCCAGTCGGAGAGAAAACTGCGCGAATACTTTTGCGGAGGGTTGGTATCGCGGAGGATGTGAAATGTACGTTTGAATGAATTTGTTTCTTTGTTTCTTTTTTTTTTTTTTTTTTTTTTTTATCGATACGAACGATTGCTTGGTAACCTTTGGTCGTATTACCGACGCACACCCCTTCACTCTATCGGTTCTCGTATCTCGGTCTGCGAAAAGTGAACTGGAATTATGTATACTATATACGACGAAAAGGTAAAGCGGGGAAAATAAGTACGTTCAATATATCTATGGTACGAGTATAGACGGGTGCAGTGTACACCTACTCGGGACGTTCGAATGTATCAGAACATGAAAAAGGTATGCGGCTCCTTTGTCATATTCGGCAGCAATGGATATGAAATTCCTTAAGATCGTGCAGCTGTATGTATCGATTGACGGGTAATGAAAATTCATCTCTCTTCGCTTCTTCTTGAAATATCGAACTCGGTTGTGCGAAGGATTCGAGAATTTTTCCGCTTCAAACTTCGGAGCGATACGGCTTGATTCCGATGGTAGATACGGCGCACTTGGGGGCAATTTAATGGCCAAATCGTGATAACGATCTCTTTGGACTGTTTAGCGTAGGGATATGTTGGGGTAGAAATTAGCTTCGGACAAATAGTAAATACAGAGGATATATATATGCGTATATTTCAGTATTTGCCAGCTTCTACAAGCGGTCCTTAAGGTTTTTTATTGCGGCTAATTTAAACCCCCGAAACATATCACGTGAGATTTTAACCCTTCCTTCGGGAATTCCTTCGCGTAAAATATAAGCGGCACAGAATTTGCTTTAGTAGATTAGAGCGATTACGGGCAAATAAATACCCTCAGACTTTGGTAAACAGATTCTAGACGAGATGGTATTTACGGGTCCTTCTGTGTACTCCCTTTTATCAATTTAATTGGAGATGATCGTTGAAAATTGAATTGCGATTCAAGAGAATGCGTGATATCAACGTATTCGCTATGATATTTTCTATTCGTTCTCTAAAACGTTGATATTTTTCACAAATTTCTTCCCCTCTTTTCTATTCGCGCCTAAATAACTCCCACCTCAGGAGCAGCGCGGGTAAGAGTTATACAACTTTTAAGATATTTCCGTGTTTTAAAAGAATTTTTTGCAAATTAAAAGGACCTGAGGGTAAAACTTTGTCCCTTAGTTGATTTACGGCGTAGTTAAGGCTGCTCGTCTGAAGATTAAAATATAATGCAATGCTTTTCCGCGTAGTGTGTTGGCGGGTGCTAATTTTCTCGCTGTGGAATAATCGTCGCGTAGCGTCAAAAGAATTTGAATGACGCTCGTACCCACTTTCGCGTTTGTCTTAGACTCGCCTCAGTTTCAGCTCACGCAATTTCTTTAAAAATTAAAGAAAATGTCAAGATCTTAACGAATCGTCGAGGAGGAAACGAGTGGACCGTACATATTACACGTATACCGATCTCCCCCAAAGACATCTACGGTGGAAAAAAATAATCGCCAAGAACATTAAATTTTCGAGATTGCTCGCACCTCTTCGATTTTAAAAACGAAACTAGAAAAAAGAGAATACAAATCAATCATCGTGCCGACGAGTAGGTACATGTAATTTCGCGTCATTCTCATAGTCATACTGGAGAAAGGATGAAAAAATGTTAAGAAACCAGATCGACAATTTGAAGGAAGACAAATTTTCAAAATAAATGATGCAATATTGAATGTTTTTTTAATATCGGTAAGCTTGAGGGAGAAAAAATTTTTCAGTCTTTATGAATTGGCGAAATTTGTACGAAAGAAAGACAAAGATCGTAGTTGACTGAAAACAATTACTGTGCAGGTGAGTGGGTAAAATCAAAAAAACAACTGGGTGTTGTTAAATCTTTTGATACGTACATTGGTGATAATAGTCGTGAGAGATATCAAGTTTACGAGTATCGCATTTCAACCAACGAGAATTCGGAAGTCTGAATTCGTGATATCGACCACCATAGAGGTGGTGTACAAACGCTTCGTACTGTTACAAGCTCTCCGAAAACCATCCATGTTCATATTCACCTAAAAGCCCCAACGTCGTTTTCGCATATATGCACGTATCGTATTTCATCATTGAGTTTTTCATATCGCGAGCGTAAATGAGACTCTCAACCACTAAAATAGCTCTCAATTAGACAGTTCCGACAGACAGTGGCGATAGTCACACACCGCTTGTGCGTAATTTGCGCGTTAACGAAAAATCGAGTTTACCTATCTACTCGTATCTCGGGTTCACAGCGATAGAGCTGAGCGACGAAAAAGCGTCCGGAGACGACGACGCTGAAAAATATAATAGCGAAACGAACAAATCGGTGATGATGCGTGATGTGAGATCGTCTGTCCTAAAATTCCGAACTCATCTCACCGGAATTAGGCTCACAGTCAATGAAAGCTCGTCCCCGGTTTACGTAGTAAAGATGATTCCGAATTCACTGTAACGTCGTTAACACGGGTGCTTTCTGAAAAGCACGCATACCGCTAGAAGGAACACTGTAGCCAAAGAGAAAAAAAAAAGAACTAAAAAAAAAAGAAGGAAAAAATATTTCAGTTAACAACTCAACTGAAATTTAATTACATTAGGGATATTATCATCCAGGGTATGTTCAAACTTGCTGCGGTATCATCCCTGCGGTTGTTACTTTTACTTGATATTCATGGACGCGGTCAGCCGGGTCTCCCTATTATTCTATTCTGCACATGAGTTGTATAACATTCATGCATTTCCCAGAGTGGTAGAGCTGCCAGTCATCGTTATCAAAGTTCGCGAGCCCTTGGAGCGGGATGATGCAACGGTTCTTTTAAAAATGGTGGAGAGAAAAATTTGAATATCCAACACACTTAACCGTGTGAGCCCCATTTTTTTTCTTTCTTTTTTTTTTGTTTATTTTCCTTTTTTTTCTAATACGATTATTATCATATCTTTTTTTATAGTCGGAGCCGATAAAATGCAATGAATTTTTTCGAAACCTTCTGTACTCGACAAAGAGCTGTGCGAGTTTCAGCAGCGGGAGTACGGAAAATTTTCACCGTGCAAATTCAATTAAAACATGGTTCGAGGGGCAGGTTACACACAGATATATACGCGAATCGAACTAGGTCTTACCAAGTGCGGGTTTTTTCCCTTTTTTGTTGTTCCGTTCTTTTCGTGTCTTCTTCTTCTTTTTTCTCTTTTTTTTGTTTCTTCTTTTTTGTTTCGGTTGGGGTGAACGACCATCGGAATTTTCGGCGTTACGCGGCGATGTGACGTGTACAATAAACAGAATGATTCAAATTTCGCACGTTATATATTTATACGTAATGAAAAACAACAACAATTGATTCGATGAAATTCGAGTTATCCATGCTCGGCGTGAGGTGTCAAGTTCCTCTTGATCAATGTCCGTGTCCGCCGTGACCTCCTGAATGATCGTTGCCATTGCTATTAATCACGTGGGCATGGAAACCGTGCTTGCCCGCATGATACTTGACTGTTCGCGTGTTGCCGCCTGGTTCCTTAACCGTGTATTCCCCGACGACGTTCTTGCCTATAATTCAGCGAACGGTTAGAATGTGACGGAGTTACGTTCGCATTATTTGTCGGTGATTATTGACGACGAAATTTTCGACGACCAGCCGAGCTAATATGTCACGAGGATAAACTGGGTCGGATCGCGCGTCTGTGCCGGATGTATACCCGTTCAAAAATTCCGAATTGATATTATGATTCAATTTCGTTAAACCCTACGGTAAACCCTCTCGTAAATGCAGGACTCTTTTTTTTTTGTTGCGTTACTCATTGTCGGCGGTGACGTCGATGTCTGGCCAGTATTGACGAGATATGCGATCCATTGATCAAAAGCGAACGAGATTTCTATGTCGAAGTTAATTCGGTTACCGAAAAACACTCTAGCTTTTAGGGATTTTTCCAGCCCTTTGAGCGCGCCGCGATGCGAATTTCGAAAATATACATGTATCTACATAACGCTGTCGGCGTTCAATTCGGATGGGTTGTAATTGATTACCGTCTCTGTGCTCCTTTTGTCCGTGATAATCGCCGGTGTGGTGATCCTCGACACCGTAAGCAAACTCGTATTTAGGATGGGCGACGTAGTCGTGGTGATGGTGGCCGTGTTTGTCTTGCCAGGTGACTTCCTGATCCGGACCTTCGACCGGGCCGTGATAATGTTGGAATGAGTGGGCTTTGTGGGCGTCGGAAACCGCCAAGCCAAGAATAGCCAGAGCGCCGACAACCAGCAGCTGCAAAATTACACATTAATTTGGATAGAGAAAATCAAACGTCCCGTCACGTCAAGCTTTCATCATTGCCTTCAGACGCATTAAAACCCGTCGGCAAGTGGGTCGCAGATGATACCAAACGTTATTCTGATTAGTCCGATTAGACGTTATTAAATAGTTTCGTAATAATAGACACCGGCTCGAGATTTTCGGACGCTTTGTCTCGCGTACTTGAACATTGATTATTATCTTAACAATGTCGAGTTTCAATATACAGACGATGTAATTTTAATTATTTCTGTTTTCTTTCGATCACCGTCGCGACGCGTCGACGGAACAAGTTATATATCCTTAACGATTTACGTTTCAGCACTCACTTTGTGGGCCATTTTGTCAGTTAGTTACGAACAATAAGATCACGGTGAACGTAGTGACGATTCAGAAACAATACTTGCCTTTTATATAGGCGTTTGACACTCGGGTATATCGGAAAGAGCTGCTCAATCGGAAAGAATTCTTTGTAGTTTCGTGTATACCTATACGTATAACTACTTCGCTTCGATTCGGAGACTATCTCTTACCTACAAAACATGCTTATTCAACCGGTCGAGTTAGTCACAAAAAAGCAAACGGTCAATTCGCTCGAGCGAGTCCACCGGCTCGCTCGTACAAAGGGGTATAATGTACACCGTTGCGGCAGATCGCGACTTTGCATATCAGCCGGTCATTGTCGGTTGCGTTCTACATTCCCCGATTTATAACACACCGAATAAATTAATGAATCTGTAGCCGGGCTAGGTTTCGGCTATGAGGAGAAATTAGGATCAACTAAAAAGTTAATCGATCTATGTACCTGTATACATGTATACCTATCTACACCGCGCGCTATGTTAATTACGCAACTTTGCATTCCTAATATACTATACGGACGATGCGACTCGAATTAGCGACGTCCGTATGTACATATAGCTGCTACACTATTATGCAAAAAACTTTTTTCACCCACACACCGCGCCGGTATATACGGATGGACGAGCTGGATTTGTGAGTGCAATTCACAAGACAAAAAAACAAAAAATATACGAAGAAACAAAAAATATACGACGAAACAAAAATGATATCTAGATCATAACAACGTCGAAACAAAAACTGTGAGCGTAATTTACGATTTTTATCCGTGAACTAAACTTTCGCCTCCTGGAGGACTCGTCCGTCTTCCGTTTCGTCTTCTCTCGTATCGCGCCTCCAGCGCGGAAAACTCTCCGATAATTTTTTTCTCCCTTATCTTCGTCATTGAAACTTTTTATCACGACGCGTCGTAATTGTATCGACTATTTTTCTCGTCCGGATCATCGAAGATCTCGGGAACGTTGGAGCGAGTGAAATAATATCGCGTATAACGGATAATAAAGTAATTATTAATTAGACATTTGCACTACTCGTTTCAAGAACACATTCCACGTGCCTCGGAGCGCTTAAGAATTTGATAGGTAAAAGTATAGCGTAAAAACATGCAGGGGACGGTGAACAAGTGAGGAACAAGTGCGGAGGCGTGATTAGGTAATGACGTGAAGATATCCATCGGCGGCGTTTAACTTCTCATTTTGTTAAAGTTGGCAAGAAATGCCCGACGATAGTCTTTCCGCGTTGATGTTTCTCGGGTTGAGTTGGAGGGACGGTCGGTACGTAATATTAATAAAAGCGGTAAGAAAATCTCGCAATGCATCTTGCACAGCAAACGGAGTTTGATACGATGATTAACAAGATTGGAAAGCTGCACGCGAGTTGGCGTGCAGGTGTGCAATTGCAGGGTACCCTTCAGAAAATGTGAAATCAGTAGAGTTATCGCTAGGATAAATAACCGTAATAATTGGCCTGTCGTCGTGTTACAGTAGAGAGTGTCTTGGGTAAGGTACTCCGTAATTTTTGCAAAATCCATCGAGTAAGTAATACGAGGGGGCGACCGAGGCGAATAAAGTCAAACAAAGTAATTAGCGGAATGGATGGTTTTTTGCCGTTTGTTCGCCGAACGTTGATATCTCCGTTTTTTTTTTCTTTTTTTTTTCGTTTTTTTTTTTACCGTTACGACAAAAAAGAAAGAGCGTCGGAATGGCCGTATAGATAACCCTATGAATAAATGTTGCAATAATTGTCGGACGTATACGATGCTTTTTTCAATACAGACGTAGCTGAGCGGACAAATTACTCGCCTTATCTATATCATACATCCACGTGCTTTTTTTCTATAGTTTTCAACTTTGTCGTTAGATTTTTCTTGGTTTATTTTCTATCGCGAAAAAGTGCCGGCTGTAGCACGTGACGGTACGAAGGCGCGTGTTTCGTTCGCAATAACGTGCAGACGCGTAACCGTAGGAAGAGTGGAAGAGAAAAAAAAAAAAATAGAAAAACGATTAAAATATGAAGAGAATAGTGAAAATATCTAGAATTCTTGCGGATGTGGTTTTCGAATTATGAAATGGAAAATTCCGACGATTTTAGATTCTGATCCTTTGTTACTTCATCTCTCCTTGGAATTTGAGCAAGCGAAGCTGAAATAGTATTCTTAAACAAGCATGATAAATTACTCTCCCCTGATCTGGAAACGCCCGGGGTTTGGCTGTGACAGGTTGGAAATAATGAATGCCTAATCAGAGACACTAGAAATTAGAGAGCTTTCAAGTCGCCCGAGCTTATTCTAAACTTTCACCAAAATTAATTAAACAAATAATTTCGAGATGAATAAAATCTTTTAGCGTACGAAATCTTCGCTCTGTTATATACTCGTCATCAGTGATTCTTTTTTCTACATTTTTTTTTTTTTCCTCTCTCATGCACAAACTTTCGGGCGCTAACCATGTCGTATATTCTTTCGACTTGCAGCTTTTTTTCTTAAAACCATTTACGCGATGGTCATCAGCGCTGTTGACCAATTTAATTTCATTCGTGCATATCGGTATAATAACCGCGCTTCTAGTAGTGAGCTTTTAGTTTTTCGTATCGTAATTTTATGTAAATATGCATATTACGAAAACTAAAGCAACCAAAAAAGCTATACCATAACCACTGAAAGCGTGGTCAGAAAGTTTGGCATAATAGTATTTAAAAAAAAAGGCTGTACTTCCAAAAGCGTCCCTCCACCGAAATTAATTTATACCGAAGGATTTTTGGCGCTTCCTACAAATAAAGGGTTTACAAATTTAAACAACACCAATCAAATATGAACATTGAATCAATTTTGTTTTTACAATATTCTGATGCATTGAATTGTGGGTGTTTTTTTTTTTTTTTTTAATTACGCATTTTTAGGTTGCATTGGAACTCGAAATATCTCATGATTACTCGGAAATTTCGAAATAAATCAAATTTAGAAAATAAAATTACAGACGACGGATGGGATTTCATGCTACGCGAGCGGGCGGAACTCGTGGAAAAGAGAGAGGAATAAAAAGAAACGGAGGTGAGAGTGAAGGTGAAGAAAGAAATAGAGGAAAAAGGAAAGGAAAAAAATAGGAAGAGAAGAGAGAATAAAAAATACAAGAAATGAAGGAAAAAGGAGAGCAGAAAAATATAAAAAGAAGAAAGAATAAGGAATAAAAGAAAATAATGTTCACTTATAAATTATCACAGAAGATGGATAAATAAAAAAAATTGGGATGTAATAAAAATAATTAGGATTAAATTCATAACGGTTGTGTGCTGCATTATTCACAATTTTACAAATAACATCTGAAAGATCAGTAATATTCAAAATTTGCCTTTCGATTGATCGATCTGAACTATGCCAATATCAAATGGTGCTTCAAATTTCGAGACTGACAGAGCAAACATAGGTTTGCGCATTTTACAACGATAATTATGAGTAGTTAAATTCAGGAGTGTGGGGTGAAAATTTTCTGATATCTAAAGTTGAGAAAATTCATCGAATTACACGCGATTTCGGAGGTAATTGGTTATCGTTACGAGGATAGAAAATATTGCCGAAGTAACAATCGAAAGAGGAAAAATGCGTGAAGGTGGAATGAAGATGAGCGAAAATAAGAAAAATAAACCTAACCTTCGTTACACGCACTCTAATTCTTCAAGACATCGTATAGTACCTACCTCTGTTCGCGTTCAAGACCTAAACATGGCTAAACATCCTTTGGTCCTAATATCTTTGTTGCAAATAAGATTTTCCGTGGTTCAGCCAGCATACTTGTTTCACGGGCTACGAACACGGACTACAGGCGGTGACACACCCTAACGAAATAAGCCAGCGAGGGAACCACCCCGCTGCGTAGAAGAGAGTCCTGGGAGTCCTGGGGGTCCTGAGAGTCCTGCATTGTTTATGCGCTCTGCCGGCCCGCCAAATTTTACCGGACTTTTGCGGGGGACGCTGAATCCCAAGGCCTCTTTCTCGCGCCTCTTTTGTTTCACCTACTTCCGGGAAAATCTTGCGGTTCGTTTTCCACTCGCAACCAACCTACCCGTTGAAAGTTTAACGAACCGGCGAACGGGATCGCGCTCGACCTACGCCCACCTTCGACCTATCCACGCGCGCATATGCATACAGGGCGTGTGTACGAGTCGGCCGCATGTGCGAAATACCAGACGGGAAGTCGGCCAGGTGAATGAAAAATTAAATAATCCCGTAGAGATCTCTCCGCGGGCGTCGGACTATGATGTTCTTTTTTTTTTTTTTGTACGGAGAAACTTTTTAATAAAGATGGCTGTTCGCGTCACTGCGGTGGTATCCCGACCCGATCGATGGGGATATTGTGAATATAAATGATAAATATGCATAGATTCCAGCGTCGTTCCCTCAGATATTTCCTATGCATAGATGTGTCACATCAGCGGTCAGTCCGCGTCAAGTGCAGAATTCAAAATTCCTCTCAGAAAATCCCTTCCGCAAGGATTGCGCGAGGGTGCAATTTCGTAAAAAAAAAAGATGCGGATCGGTGTGCCTTCGGATATCTTTCCACCTGCGGGCGTTGATCCGTTATATTTGGGTTGTGGAAATAAATGAAAATAAAATAAACGTCATCGAGGTAACTCACGATCGACCCAACCAATCGCCATTATTTCCAATCGCTGATGTGGAGGGGAAAACGAGAGTTCGTCGAGCAATTTTGCAGGATTGCGATGGAAAATTCGCAGGTACAGGTATCCGAGGCTCGAGGTCGGATTAGAAAGAGCATATTTCGCGATCGAGATGACAAGTCGTGGGATGTGAACGAAACGAAACGTTTGCTTCATTAACTTTCACGAAGAAGTTAACAAAAGTGTATAAAGCGAATACAAGTGCAAAGCAATTTCGGCGTCGAAATAAAGTACTTTTTTCATCTTCCATTTGCATTCTGTTTTCCAGCTTATTTTTATTTCACCGAGGAGTTTTGAGGGAAATTAACGTTGGGAGATATTTCCCTTTTCCCCCTCAATTCCCCCCCCCCCCCCCCCCCCCCCCCCCCCCCTCCCTCTCGCCCCGGTCAGGCGTGGGAAACATTTCCCAGAGGGTTAATTGAGTCTAGCTGGAAATCGCGTGGCTCGGATGTTTTTCCATCGTTTCTCGCGAGCCGTCGCGCCGCGGGCTCGGTAACCCGGTAACGCTAGGCCGCGCTTTTTGTGCCAACAATCCCGGCAATATTGCGGTATAAAGAAGGTACTCGCGTCTACGATCCCCGGGGATAAATCTACAGATTAGCGGCGCCATTCTACTATCCGCGATACTCGAAAAACTTGACGTACCACACGGTATAATAAGACGGACATAGAACAGGTACATTTCTCCAGACGTTGCATTCCTGGCGGGTATTCTTGGTTTTCCAGCCCCATTGTTAGAGACGTAACCGGGGAGGCCGGTTGTCGAATTTCGCAGATAAATTCCTTGAGATAGTTTTCGGATATAGATGAATAGTTCTGTTTGCGGAGGCGTTCGTGTTTCCGAATCAACTACCGAATCTACCACCCACCTAGTCCACTCTATACCAAACACCCCGAGGTTCCACCGCGCGGCGCGATCTTCCGATCGGAAACAAAGTTCCTTCGCTCGGATTATACGTATACCTAGATATACCTTGGGCTTCCTCCGCACGGAACTGGCATTCGCCGAATTGTTCGGCATCCGCCCTACCGTAATCATGCAAAGAAGGGCCCTCGGTTTCTATCACCTCTCTATGCTTTCTTGAACGAGTTATCCCTTGTAACAGCGTGTGGGCTAACCGGAGTTCAAGTCCAGATTTCAAGATTTCGTCCGCTGTTCGACTATACGTCATCGATTTTTTCGGATCTTTCGCATGTGAAAAATATCCACCGCTCACTCGTACCGGGGCGTGTATATTATTCAACGTCGGTCGCGCTCACACTTTTTATCCATCGCTATTTCTCATGGACACTCCGCGGGAATGGATACTTATTCGTGTACCGCGAGTGAGAATTGAGTTCACGGTAACGACGCCTCGAGCCACGCACATTTTACCGAATATAATGGAACAACTTGACAAAGCTTGTTTTGCCATCGCGCGAAAAGCTAACGAAACTCCCGGATTCGCTCGCGGAGTAGCCATGGCTGACGCGATTCGTGCATGAACTTGAGGGCGAGTGGATGCATCGATGCAGACCATTCGCGGTGAGCTTTTGCCGTCGAGTCGCGTAACTTTGTTCCGACTCGAACGGTGCGGTTGAGTTGCACCTGCGGAAACCGATCAAAAGCGATTCGAGGAGACATGACAGAATTAACTGCCGGCTGTTATTTAGCCGTACCGCGCGTACGAGTTCCCAGAATTTCACTCAACACCGGTCGGCGTAATTCTCCTCGACGTGCGATTCGTCTTCCTATGGCCGGTGCGCGAAAAAGGTTGGAAAAATAAATTCCTACCGATTCTCGGGTGGAAATTGTGCCGAGGAAATTCTCGCTCCGTTCAATTTGTAAGCCTCGAATGTAGCGAGGGCGGTAATCGGATTTCGTCGCGGATGGTACATTCTAGTCAGTTCTCGGAAAACCGAACCAATATATAATCTCGCCAAGGCGTATGCACGAAATGCTGCACGGGGCGCGTATTTCGCGGAATTTTTTCGAATGGGAATTTCGTCGAAAAATTAGCGGAAACTAGCGGGAATCGGTGGGTATCTCGGTCCCAAGAATTCGAAGGTACGTACCTACTCGGCGGCGTCGAGGTCGGAGATAATCTCAGAGATGGAATGATTTGCGGCGAGAATGTCGGAGTAATTGGGATAAATAATAAAGTTAGCTGCGACCTGTAGCCGCCGGTAGTTGGTCAGTTGCCGGAGTGGTAAAATTGACAAGTCCTCGTTCCGCCGGTGGGACGGCGTACCTAGAGAATAAGCAAGGATTGTTTGCGGTCAGCAGAGAATATGTCTCATCCGTGATATACGTATACATGTGTATATGTGCAGGTGTAGGCGTAGTGGAAGAGGAACGCCAGCTCGGTTAGTCTGCTAGTTAGTTCCGAGATACAGCTTAATTGGTTCTCATCTCGGCCTGAAATTGCAGATCCAACTTTCCCCCTCACCTCTGATATATAGACCTAGGTATACCGAGCGTGTAGACACAGCAATCCCCCCTCCCCCCCGCCCCGACTTCTCTTACGTTTCGTATCTCCCTTGAGCGTGAAGATGAAAATACCCGCGTATACAGCTTGCTTTACACAGACCGTGGATATTAGGTACCGGTACACCGGCGAAGACGCTATCCGCGATGTCGTAATCCCATAGCCTAAGCTATCTGCGATTGAACGAAGTATTCAAGGACTCTGACTTGATCGTAATTACAGTTTAATTAACTCGTATATTTGGGGTACGTATGTCGGATCCTCTCACAATCTGGAGGAGGGAACGTCGGTGCGACGTGTACATTCGTTCGCGTCATATTATAATTCGTTCGTTATTACCCGCGCGTTACCAAATATCCCGATAATAAAATGGACCGTTTGAGATATGTGTGCGTGCATTGCGGAAACTTCGTTGCACACTCTTCAGAAAACCGCGGAAGCGAACGTTCGCTCTAATTCAAATTTGGTGAATTCGTATCGCGGGTAAACAAGGTTACGAAAACGGTGGATCCCAATCGTGGCTCGCTCAAGTTTTCTCCAATTTTTTTCTTCATCCGCGCTCCAAAATACGTCGATGCTCGTGAAAACTTGCTCTAGCGCTGATCGCCGATAGGTTGATAGTAGGCACATCCTCCATACCCGTACACGTAATTTAACCACGCACAGGGTGTACTCCGCCCTCTGTGCAGATACGTAGGTGTACATTATGTATTATGTATAGATGTATGCGTTTCCACCTGAGAGTGGATACAGGTATAACGCTTTCTCTTCACCGTTCCCTTCCCGCGAGTATCATCTCTTCCCTCTTTCTACCTCCCTCTCGGCCATCTTCTCTCTTCCTCGCGTCTGGCACCCTCCGGGTGCGATTCATATGCAAATGAAAAGCAGTTCCAGGGCATTGTTCACGGTGGCCTCCGCTGTGTCCTCTGGCTTGACTTACTACGCGAATTTCCTGAAAACTCGCTACCCCCGCTTCGCGCGCGGTGCCTGTAATTGATACTCCGACGCCATTGGCCGCCACCCCGCTACGTATTGTCCACGAACGCGTACAACGGTCCAAATGTCCGGACTCGGTGTAATCGAATTCCGATGCGTCTCTTCGGTTTCGAGTCTCTGACGTCGGGATTGATTTGTTAAAAAAAAGAAGAAAAAAAAAAAAAGAAAAAAAGAAAGAAAGAAACCAAAAGAACGACCGGAAAATAAACTCGCAGGTGACACGGGGTAGGGTCGTGCGGGTACAGCGTCTCGATAAGTTTGGCTCTAATCTGGTACGCGGAGACATACATCAATTATTTATCCATCCGTTTCTTCCGGCATACCAATGAAAAAGGTTCGGTGTTAGCGGGCTTTACTTTTACTTACCAAGGTCAAAAACGTATACTCAGCGACGCGTTATAGTCGCGATAACGAGCCACCAAGAATAAAGTGTTGTTCGCAACTCGTAACTTGGCGAGGGCACGGGAGGATCGTTTCCAAAGTTTTTGGTATATATCCCCCGCTTCCCGGTCCACTTTGTCTTGCGGTTAGCGCTTCGCCACACCCGCGTGTCTGCCCCGAAAACGTCCGCGTTGAAATTCCCGACTGAGAAAACTGCAGGCGAAGTCAAAACCGCATTTTGATTTGCGACTCGTTCTCGCCCACCCCTCGTACACCCGTAAGTAGTACACGTTCCGGTATACCCGGATGAAATTTGTGTCTTGTTCCGCGCTACGAAGGCCACTAGACCGAGTGGAAATAAAATGAACGAGAGTAGGTACCGTCGGGCACATATCTTATTGCGAAAACACTTCCCTTTTTTTCAGTTTTTCGTTCCTCACTCGGACATTTTTAAATAGTAGAAATACCGTACGTTCTACGTTTGACTCTAGTCGGAAGAGCGTCAGAGTCGACGGAGACTTACCAAAATTATTCAGAGGCGTGAATTATACTCCCGAGAAGAAAAGTTGGCGTCTTCAAATCTACGGAGGTGTACGTACCTCCGGGTCCATGTTTTTTTTTTTTCTCTCTCTTCTTCCGTTCTTCCCTTTGTGCTTTTTACCTCCCCGTTTTCACTTTACAAACGAAACTTGACAAGGGAATCCTTAAGTGCTCGAAATACTGCTGGCTTAAAAAATCACAAGTCAGTTAATGAGATCCGACCTGCAGTTCCGGGTCTCCGTGGTGGAAAAGCTTTTCTGTATGAAAAAAAATTACTCGTCGTATACGAGGAGATGTTATTTCAAACGATATCGCGCGAGTTTCGCCGTAGAGTCTCCTTTTCTCTGTGGCTACGGCGGCGTTCGGGGGCCGATATCTTCGGTGGGATCATGGCCCGATATAGACGCGACCTTTTATATTACATATCGTCGAACTTCGTGCCCTCACCTCTACTCCGCGACTAACTTCTGGCCGAAAGAGGAAGTAAGGAATTGCATTTTCTATCGTATATGTATACACATTGATGTTACGTATAATACACGTTATATACAATATGCGCGCGGCAATAGATAGAAATGCAGAAGTTGAAAATGCAAAAATTTTTACCTAGCTTTTATTTGTATTGCAGGAGTTTGCGGGGATCCGAGTAATTCACCTCGTCTTGACCGGGTGAGTGCAGGCTTTATTTATTTATTCGCAACTCCGCTTAGGTATTTCAGCATTTCGAGTACACTTCGACTAGCGGCCATATAAATATTTTCCGAGGTGAGTAACTATTTATCCACGTATTCATATACCGGTACGTCCGGGGTTATTTTTCAACCATTCTTTAATGAAACTTGCATTTTAATTCACAGGCCTACACCCGGCCCGCTGAAATTTCGAAGATAAATGTCGACATTAGCCCGCCCAATTTTCGCATCAGAGTACAAAAGGAAGACGGGCTCGTTACTCGGCGGTAACTTTTTACTCCGCAATATATAGAGTAACGCATATAAGTATAAATCCTCATCCTTCGCGCGGAAGCACGATCCGCTTATACCTGTACAATAACTGATCCTCTCCGCCGTCGCTGAGTTGGGGAGAAGAAGAGTTCGCGGTGAAAGAAGAGGAGGGAAGAAAAGAAAAAAAAACCACACAGATAGAAGAAAAAAGAATCTTCACATGTTCGAAAAAACCAATCGGGTGACAGTATTTCGAGTCTATTTTTAACCTTTTTGTATTTGAGAATTTTATCATCCGACCCGGCCGACGTTATCGTTCGAACCGTGACCCCATTTTTCTGACCTTATTCAGGTTACGATTCCAATTAATGTCGGTGCGAATGGATGCTTGAAGATTTCCGTTCGAGAGCAATGTTCATAATTACTTTTACATTATCGAGCGTGTCGCAGCTGAATAATAATAACGCGGCCGGTAAGGGGCGACGGCGATTCCGATTCTTAACTAGTTGTACAGGGTCCCGTGCACAAGTGAATACAGACTACGGTAATACTCCGTATATTACACCCGATATATAAGTATAGTCTAGCAGACGTCATCGCGAAGATGACACGGCTTGAGTAGTAAATTTAATATAACTTCGTGTTCCGTTTCCTTTCCATTGCAATGCAAAGTACTACCAGGCAAACGTGATGCAACGTACCGTGTAGGCGAATGTACCCGCGTGTATGTGTATAACGCACGGGTATAAGTACGCATACAACCTCGCCGTTCGCAAGCTTCGCTTTTCCCTCCCGGTTCGCAATATAAAAATTTCGCTTGTGTAAGGAATATAGGTAGTAGTTGACTGCGCTTACCTTGGGCTCCTGGGAATCTTATTACCTGGAAGACTCTCGGTTTACGTTCCTCTTATTCTTCATACGCGCGTGTAAGCGTCCTTCTTTCTTCTATCTATGTAAAAGAAGAGCTGCGAAAGAGGGGATCTGATAAGGCTAGCTTATAATCGTATACGTCTACCGTGTGCAGCCCTTGTATCCGAGAGACTGCCCGGTTCTCTTTATTTTCGTGTTACGGGCAGATACCGGATCGACCTTCGACGTGCTCCTTGCGGCGGCAGAGCTGAAATCCGTCGAGGTACGAGGGAATCAAGAATCGCAATACCGCGTACCTCACCTACGTACATAGGTACGTTACTCTGACATCCTCGTCGGTGAAATGTATTTGAAAATTCTTCGGTCGCGCTCCAAATACCACCGTACGTGGTCCCGGCACCTTATATCAAGTTCAGATGATGATATTTGACAATACTTTATACCACGCTACATTTCGCACGATAAATGTGGGATGTCAACGAGCTAAGCTCGAGCGATATACCTATACCACATTCGTTTTCAGCTTCGACCGCGCACGAGAAAACATTCGCTTCTTTCCGACCCCGCTATACCGTATCGTCCAATTTGTTTTTCGAATTTTTTTTCATCTGGCGAGTTGAATAAAAATTGTAAACATGTGAATAATTTCCTTTTCATTTTTATATCGCGATTTTTCGAAATTGCCCGAGTTATAGGTCCGCAAGAAAACGGTGCGTCTTGACGAATGTGAAAAATAAAGGAATGAAGAAAAATCATAATTCTTTGAAGGTTCGTAAACTTTTGGATTTTCGTGCAGGGTTTTTGTTTCTCGTATCATCCCCCCTGCATATCAAACTTTTATGAACGAGGAATAGACAATTTTTTTTTATTCGAAAATATAAACGTCGATCGATGAAATTCTTCGGGTAAGCCCCACACTCGGGTGTGTATGAGATTTACATTTATTACACACCGGCGATAACCAGATACTCTGTACGGCGCGATGTAGACCCTTGCACAGCTCGTAGAACACGTACCTCTTTCAACCGATCGATCAACCATCGGGTAAATAGGAAGTTTGGGCGGAAACTTCAAGTGTTGAGCCCGGTCGTTTTCTTGGCATAGAAACTCTGTTATATACCCACCTATATACGTATGCACGGTAACCGATCCTTCGGGAGATTCTACTCGTCTCATTTGTACGCGTAAGGTCGAAACCGCGGTATCCCGGCCAAAGGGAATCGAAGGGCGTATACGCGCCGGCCGAGATACTCGTTCTAGAAGTCCTCCTCGTATGTACATCTATGTATACGGTATACGTGTACCCATACCTTATGTATACGGGATAAGATCACCCACCCCAGCCGTTGATTGATCTTAGCCATCTCACGGTAACCGGTTTCGGGGTGAGAACTGTCCGCACCCGACGGTGTTGCCGTCATTGGCGTATTGCTCTTCCGTCCCTCCCTCGATTTATTCGAATTTGTTGGACCGGTTCATTATCGGGAGCCCGGAGACGATCAATTCAGTCGGTGCTACGCGAATCTCGAATACGAGAGGAAATCTCTCGGGTTTTCCACCGGGGTATCCTTTCGATGTATCAAGTTCGGTAGCGGCCGCTACTTTGTTTCCTCCGCGGCTCAAGGTCTCTCGGAAAATTTAGGAATAACTCAGTTTCACTCCGTGATGTGTACGTACTTTGCATACATATCTAATGCGCTACCGCCGTGAGTATGGAAAGATGAAAAATCCGTGGATCGTCTTGGGGAATCCGATCCATTGATTCCGATGTTTCTGCCCTCGAATCTCGGCCGGATACTCCTCCGTTACAGGTGACCGCGAAACTCATCGATATCGCCGGAATCGCGAGAGTTATACAGTTTTTGTTGCGCTTCAATTTTTTTCGCCGCTCTTTTTACCGTATTTTCACTTCTCTCCTAGGGAAAAATAAGGAGAGAAAAGGACGCGGCAACTCTCAACAAGTTCTCTGCACTCCGCTTGCAAATAATTCAAGACTGAAGAAACTTGAAATATCATTTCAACGGTTGATTTTATTCTCGCCGTTTCGTCTCGCGTTCTGTGTACCGTTTATTGTTCTACTTTATTTTCTCGTCGAAGGTGCGAGTGCAGGCGTTGCATCTCCGGTAACGGATAATACCGTCGAACTTCGTCGGAATTCCGAACCGACCAACCAAGGGAATAAAATAAACGGAAAAAGATTAAAAAAACCTCGATGGATTCCTGACACATCCCAGGAATTCCTTACGCCAGTTTTTACGGACTTCGGGATACCTCGAAGCCGTAATGTTTATGTCTCGCGGTTGGTTTTCCGTTACTTTCCGGCGTTCGTGAAATCGTTATATTACGTGGCGATTAATCCGGCGCGTATACATATAATGCGGGTTAACGGCTGGCGCGAGGGGTCGGGAACCGTTGGAAAGCTTGGTTTCGAGTAAAGCTCGGGGAATTTCAGTGCGCGTCACAAGCGCCGTCTCGTTAGCACTCTCAGGTATTGCGTTCGCGTGATTTTCCTTATTCTTTTACCCCAAAATTGACGCGAAACTTCCAGGTTAATATTCATATATTTGTAATGAATTCATAAGCACACTTCACGTGGTATAGGCGGTGGAAGGGAATTCGACGAATCGTATCTGCGCTGATTGCTAACTAACCCTACATCAATTATGATGTAACACGAGTGGAGAAGTCTCATCAATACCTGATACACTTCGATTGTAAAAGTTATTTCTGGGTATTGGGCAGCTGGTGACATAATCATCCACTCCGACATAATTGTGCCATTTTTGCTATTCGTGGTAACTTGCATTCTCGACCTCCCCGAGCCAAGGGGTGTTCGACGTCCCTGTACGTACCTGCAACGCGATGACAACCCCACAATTTTTTTCTCTCTCTTTGTCTTCTTCTTTTTTTTTTCATACAAATTTTTTCTGATTATACCTCTCATACGAGATGAATTCATCCGTTTGCAATACCGTAGTACATAATATGACATACCTCCGCATTCCGGTACGTGGAAAAAACGAGGAGGGGGAAGTTTTCTGCGTTTTCAGCGGACCATTTTACCTCAGGCTAAACAGGACGGACATTAAATTTTTCATTGTTTACAGGTGAACAAAAACTTGTTTGTTAATATTGCGAGGGAGAGATCTGAAGGATTGTTTTTCCTTTCATGTGATATGGCAATATGGCACGCGTGGAAATTTGATGTACATTGTTTCATCTTTAAATTACAAATAGAATCCCTAATTTTAGATTGAAGACGAATACAAGATGTTATACAAAGGCAAAAGCTGAGCTACTGTACCTATGCGTAGGGAATTCCACGTGATTTCGACCAACCAAAAAGTCACCCTCTTCGATTTATCCGGTAATTTTTTTTACGTCATCTCTTGGTTCAAAACACTCTTATAATTTCTTGCAAAGTTTCTACGTTCAGCCGTTTTTTGAGTTACGAATTTTGAAAAACTCAAAACAGTGATCAAATTTTTTTTTTAAATTCTAAAAAAACAGTATCCACCTTTTTCATGAGCGAAAAATGTCTGTCGTCGGCCACAGTATTTTTGAGAATGTTTTTGAAAATTAAAACCCACAAAACGGCCGAACGAAAAAATTTGAAAAATATCCCATAAGTGTTCTGAACCGAGTACTATCATGAAAAAAAAAAAACAAGAAAAAAGTCGCTGGATGAATCGAAGAGGGTGACATTTTTTAGTTTGACGAAATGTCGTGGAATTCCCCATGTACATACGTACAATCGCTCCAGAGATGAAACTCCCAAAGGTGAACTTGTTACGAGTGAGACCTTTAAGGGATGATTACAGAAGTTGGCCGAAACTCAATTAAATTAATACCGCTAATTAATTCTTGGCTCGAAATTATGCAAATGAAATTCTACAAAGTAGCTGCTGCCGCCGGTTTCGGTGGTGGTGGTGGTGCTTTCTGCGAATCGAATCGTCGGCCGAACGGTAGAGTGCAACAACACCCGGTTCCGCAGCAGGTACAGCTCACGTTGTTATCGATGAATCATCTGCACACAGCGACAGCTATCTTCTCACAAGTTGACCTTGAGTCTAACCCCGCACCGGATCCATTTCCCAAACTCACCCAAAGACATATTTTTAGAGCGATATTCAACCACGCGGTAATCCACGGTCATTCAGCTGACAATGTGATTCCATTTTATATACACACACGTGCAGTGTACAGGGTTAACTGTATGCACACCCAAGCGGATACGTATACCTATACGGATATACATTGTTGGCAGTTGTTTTACGCACCCGTTTCACGTGGAGGTGCTTGGTATTGTTCATCGTAGCATTTGGACTTGACGCGGATTAAAATCTGCAGCCAGTCCAGATGCTCGCGGAGCAGTCAAGTCCGATACGCGTGTAGATGTACAAAAAGTTCGTTCGTAATTTTACCTCCCCGGACACGCGTGTCATCTTCTTACACGTCTCCGGATATCGTATTCGTTTTTCCCTATTTTCACGTTGTATGTACGTACATACATGTACGTTACGTCTGGAATAATTTGTGTCAAATTTGTGTTCCGTATGCAACGTGGATCGCTATCGAAGTTCAAATTCCCCAGCAGTTTGCACGGCGGTAGTGCAATACATCGCATCTAGAATACGTCGCATCGTTGAATGTGTTTGCGAGAATTTCACAGATAGCGTGCGGATATGGTATATATGTATACGCTACAGCGTACCTATATTCGTAAGGCGATTCGAAGCGTGGTGGAAAACGAACGTGATAATTCAAAAATAGCGTGAAATTGGAAAGAGAAATTTATTATTTTATCGACCTACCTACCAATCTTCCGTGCATATACCGCGCTCTTATGTTCCGAACTTTCCTCTGTTCCGGGTGCGCGGGCTTAATATGCATATTTCAAAACGCAGGGATTAATGCACCTCGTGCGGAGTACGTAACACGGTGGAAATTCTCAGCTCTTGGATGGCCGCGTGGTGCGCGGAGGGCTCTTCTACTTCGCAGTTCCGCATCTCCTCCGTAACCTTCGCCCGGAACCACGACGACCTTATTTTCTCTTCAGCTTTTACCACGCTATAACCGCAGCCGCGCGGCATCCGGCCCGATCCTTCCAACGTTAGCGGCGCTTCGCTCAAGACGGACTTTTCAAACTCAGAAGTTTAACCCCACGTTATGCCCGGAGCCGTATATCTTTCGACTCACCGGGATGCGGAGTGACACGGTATAATACGGACGCCAGTTTCTGTCGCTAAAACGTGCCGCCGACGATTTACGTACACACACGTGTTCATCATCGCTGTGAAATTTTTCACCATTTTGGCACCACGCGCCGACAAAAAAAAACAAAACAAAAAAAAACAAAAAAAAAAAACCAACCACCAATGATTCGGTTTGTCAATTTATTTACGCGCTTTCCGACCTTCGTCCAAGGATAGTCCTGGTTTTCGAAAGGGTGAAACGTTTTTTGCGCGTGCCAATTATATTTTCGGAAAATGAACGTATCCAATTGGGAATAGACGCATTTTGTTCCGGGGTCATCCGAGAGTAGAGAGTGGAGAGCGGAGTGGATTTGAGTGCCGGAAATGTAGGTATTTATGTATGTGCGCGATATTTTTTACGTTCTTGCGGCAGACTCCGTTTCGATTTGGGCTTTGTTTTATGGTAACCCTTCGCTCAATCTCTATCGAAAATTACTCTTATACCATTTTACTGCTGATAGGTATTTTTATCGAGTGGATGTGGAGTAGATATGTATATATATATATGTATATAAGTATACGGATGTATGTATCTACTTTCATCCGTGTACCGTACGTCGTTCATAAACTTTGTACATATTACATACTCTTCATAATCCGAAGTTTCATCGCATACCTGCTATTGCTTTATTTATCTCACGCGAACAGTATTTTAAAAATTCATTATTCACGGAATATATAATATATTATACCTATAATATTTCCTATCTCCTCGCCGTTTGCCTCCGACGAACGATATTTTTCTTAGAAATTTTACTCAACTATATATAAACGTATGGATCTACAGCTCCGCGAGATATTAGAATTTAATTTTACTGCCTAACATTTTTCTGCAGTAAAAATTGACGCTGCTCCTGCTATTCCTGCTTCATTCATTTTCTAACGATTTATTACTGCCGCGTAATTAAACTTCATAGCGGAACGGTTGTTTTTATTTTTCTCCCGTCTCTTTTTTTTCTACGTACGTACGTACAAGGTGATTATATGATACCAACGTCAACAAACCAACGTCATACCATTGGTATCGACTCACTTCCGGAGTTATTGAGGTCCGATAGAGGATGAAATTTAAATCTAGTAATCAGCTTAGGTTTTTATTTAATCATCTTTAGTCACTTTTTTCTACTCCCAACCCTATAGCTTCGCAAGTGGAACATGCTGTGATTTCAAAAGGACGCTGGGACTCGTGGTTCGGAATTCGTTAGAATCCATCGTCGCTCTGCTCCCGTGTGCCCCGACGCAGAAAATTTCGTTTCAAGGAGAAAGTCGTACGCAGTCGGCCTAGCGTAAGGAACGGGCGAATGGATGTATGAAAATAAGGTCGCGACTGCCAGTAGCCAGGGAAGAAGTAAATAAAATGGGGGACGTAAATTTAGGCCTCATTCGCCGAAGTTTTACTCCTCCGCGAGACGGCAGCCTAGGTAAGGTAAAGGCGGTACGCGAAGGTGGGCAAACTTGCTCTTTTCTGTTTAGCTCCATTCACCAAAATAATTTAGTTTATAAACAACTCTCGAACCGCCTTGAATTTTACATTTCATAACGGGACGAGAGAAACAAAAGAGAACCGCCTACGAAAATTCTTGAGAAAATTCCATTTTCCAAACAGTAAACGTGGCTGCTATCTAGTTGTTGTTAGTTCACGCAGAAATTCACCCTTCGAGAACATCTTCACTCGATATCGGGCGACACATCGAACGCTGCTTACTCGCGGTCAACTTCCGAGTGGACTCGGCCGAGAATCAAACTGGCAAGATGTTCGCCTGTCACAATTACATCGTATCGCCGGATTATAGTTGGCATCTGACAGCGAGAATTCCAGGGAGATCCGATTCATCTTAATCGGTTAGCACCGGAGGGCTGGTCGCTTCGGCTATCCTCCTAAAAAATATAGCCGCGCGCGTTCTCCCCCCCCGGAGAAGTTCTCGAGGGCGACCAGGCGGCAGTGAGAAATTGGGAAGCGGGATTCTTCCTAGAGAATAGCGTTACATATATTCACGATCCATTTAACTTCGGCCGAGCGTCGGTTCGCCGTTGTTTTACGCTGGTGTTTTTTTTTTTTTTTTTTTTTTACACGTTACGGATATTCGTTCGTTTCGTAAGTGATGATTAAAGCCGACCTCCGGCCTCGATCCTGCGGGATCGCTCCTCTCCTCGCTTCCTTCGTTCGAGTTTCGCCTCGCCAAAATTATGCGCGGATTCGAAGATGTCGGCGAAAAGGGGAAGGAAGTCAGAAAAAATAAATCAAAGTACCGTTTCGTCCCGGTAACGAGGCTCGATTGGTTCCGTAAATACACCCGGTGAAATTCTGGCGACGACGAACTCCTCGGGGAATTCGATCACACGTATACCATACCAGACTCGGCGTATAGCATAGGAGCACCGCCAACGGGCTTCGATACAAGTTGAACCAAGACGCACCGGTTTTTCCCTCGCTTTTCTTCATTATTTTTTTTTTTTTTTTTCTCGGCTTTACCGCCTTTCCTTTCATCCCATTTCACGCCCTGTATTTTATTTTATTCGAGGCTCGCGCGGGTCGCCGCCGATGTGAGACGAGCTGCTCCGATATTTTTCTCACTTCCAACGTGATTTTGACCGTTGTTCGTTGTATTTGGTGTAAGAATATCTCGCGCAGTAGGTGAGATAATTCCGGAACAGTTTGAACAAGACGTTAATTTTATTGTCGGTCGAAATAATGGCGCAAGAACAGCTAACGCCTAACGCGAGTACGGTTTAACTTTCATTAGCGTTAGAATACCCCGGAAATCGTATTACTGAACACGAACACGTTTCGCAATTTGCCTTTATAGTTAGCGCGACACGGTTAGTAGTTAGCAGATTGATTTTGGCACTGATTCAAAAACGCGAACTTTAGAACGAACGAGGCAGTTAATAAAATTCGCAGAATTTCTCGAACGAGCCTCCCCCCCCCCGGGGAACGGCGATCGGGGGGTCAACCTCGGGGATGTGCATTTCTCGTTTTATACTTTCCACCGCGCAAATTTTTGTTTGCCGAAATTGTGAAATTCTTTCGAAAATTTTCCTCCATTCGAGGACGACGTCGCGTCGGTTAACGACGTCGGTTATAATTTTCACCAATAACTCATATCACCGGGATCTTTTTGTTTGCCGTCTCATTCTTGGCAAAGTATATCCTACATTGTTTCCTCGAGAGCGCGTTATAGCTATCAAGTGTTAAAGTGTCTGGCGCGAGATTCGAGGCTAAAGGAGAGTTAGTGGGTAGGGGTGAACTCGGGGTGAGGTGGAAAGCCAAGAAATATGGGAAACACAAGACGTTGGCTGCTGGTGGCCTCCTTCCACCGCCCCGTTTTTCACCCCCTTCGAGTAGCCAAACTTGAAGAGGCATTCGGCGCTACCGCACGCTCCAGTCGTTTCTCGCCCGGCAAAGGAGATAAAGGAATCTATTATGGATTCCCCGAGCTTCGAGCAAGGTCGACGTATGTGGTTTAATCCGCTTAGGATATACGACCAGCTGAATATTTCTCACCTGTTACAACCACCAGCTGCATCCACTTCTCTATGGACGCACGACACACGTACTCGCATTATATACATATACAGTATTCGGATGGGTCACTTTTCATTGCGTCGGAAAATTTGAAAATGCTAAAGGATTGTTCATGTCCCACTCTCCGAGTAGAAAAATTACGTATCTCCGTTACGGCGTCTTTCAATCGACGTTTCATTCAATGCCAATTGAAAATCGTGGACGCCATTTCGATCAATCGGTTTTTATCCGTTGTACCGAAAATTGGCGATCGCGTTGAGATGCGAACTTCGACCATTTGGGATAGTTTTCTTTCGAGTATATTCCCGGGAGAATCTTTTCATTGCAGTGCCATAAATCGGCGAAATAAGATACATACAGATATACATGTGCATCGGCGAGGTCGACCGAATCAAGTGGCCCGGTTGAAGAGGATCGTTGCGCCCCAGATACGGGGGTGCTGATCATGTTCGCACTACGGTAAAGGTCGGGCCAGTGAAACTCAAGGAGAACAATTATTTACTCATTAACATCGCCAACTGTGGTACCCCAGGTCTCTTTGTGGTGCAACGAGGTAAATTGAGTCACTCGATATACGAGGAAATTGTTTTGCCCAGAGATATTTTACTGAACGTTTGCCCTTTTGAGTACTTACACGTAGCTTTTTACATATACGTGTGTGTATGTATGTATACGTATACATAATGTACTTGTAACCAGCTAACTAGCTGTACCATAGCTAACTAACATGCGCGGTTAAAACTCTGACTAGTTAATCTCAAGTGAAGTTTCACGCTTGACGAGTCAATTAACTCATTTCAAAGTAATTCTAATTGTCAGCCTCAAAAACACCGGTGTAGCGGTTATACGTGTACACATATCCATGTGTACGTGTAGATCGAGCGATACACATCTACCACCGATATAGGGTTTCGCATCGAGCGTACTGAATTGGGGCAAAAAATTTTGACTGCAATCCCGAGAGGTTTAATTATTTCTAAATCGTCGCGGTTTTATAACGGTTCGTAGATTTTTAACTGTATACCCGCAGGTATGTCGGATGTGTACATAAAATCGGTTACGGTTCACGCTCGCTTCATGACTACAAAGTTGCGTCGATATGACGAAAAGAATGGGAAAAAAAAAAAACTAAAAAAAAGTAAAAAAACAGCGAACTAACGAGACAAAAAAATTTGGTCAAACCGGCGCTCCTGTATCGAATCGAATGCAGATGGCGTACCAGAATAAAAGGTAATAATAGTAAAAGTTAATCTCTCGTTAAGAAAAATCAGGGGGGTTTTATCTACCCGCGCGTTACGACATCGGTGTACGGTTCAACATCATACGTCGGGTATACAGGTATGCGTTTCCTTTATTGTTTACCCGTGATTGAAGTTTGTTCGGTAACAAGGCGGGTCCCGTTTTTATACGGCTTCACTTTCATCGCAGCGATCAAGAATTACGTGTCCGTGTTTCTGGCTTGGTATATTCCCAGAAGGATGTCTGTGGTATACGGATGATACGGCGACATAGAAATACCGCAGAA
Source organism: Athalia rosae (assembly GCF_917208135.1). NCBI lineage: Eukaryota > Metazoa > Arthropoda > Insecta > Hymenoptera > Athaliidae > Athalia > Athalia rosae. The sequence goes on along the minus strand of NC_064026.1, from coordinate 25,429,639 downwards.
AATAAAGTAAAAGATTTTCGAAAGAGGGAAATTTTGAATGAAAATCGTTCCCGCGTCCCACTCGATTAATTCGATTGAAAATATTTCCAGTTACTTGGCGTGTGTGAAGTTAATTATTTTTTTCGTTTATTAAAAGCGATAATAGCGTCAAAGTAAGCCCTCCGAGGCGACATCCAATATTCAATGTTCACTTGTGATATTATTTATAAGCTCATTTGTCTCCGCCGCGCGTGTTTCTGACCCCAGCAAGACGTCATCTGGGAAATCTCTTCGGTTGGATGACTCATATACCATCTGCAGTTATGTACTACTCATATATACTGTACGTACTCTCCGTACATACACCTATGTATAAATAGGCACATAGGTATAACGTGCACATACGGTTTTCATGTGATACAGGCTCCTTCAATTCGCGTTCTATCTTAAATATTCGCAATATCGTTCAAGTTCTTCTCTACTTTTCGTAATACCTTGTCTTTTACTCCGATATTCGTGGATCGTTCGATCGATCCGGTATCAGATGTGCGTTTCCGGATAGTCCGGCCAGACTCAGAATTCTCGGAATAATACAAAACTAATGAAGAGAAAAAAAAAAAAGAATACCGGCTACTCGAAAATCCCGGAGTCCAAAAATTGGTTGGATCGCTAGGCGCGGTGAGCGGAATCGGTTTGGGTTTCGGTAAGATTTTTTTTTTCAGCCGTCGGAGCCCCTGAGTTTGCGATTTCTTTGGATATTTTTATTCTTCGGGGGTCGTCGGAATTGGTACAACCCTTGGAGCGCTCTGTATAGTCCTTCCGGTACGGGTGCTCATTTATTTTGTATACGCTTACACATCGTTTCTCCGCGGAGAACCGGCAGAATGATTTCTTGGCGCGGTACGTTTTCGTATAAATCATTAATCCCGGTAAACTGAGCATGCGTGTATTTTATTGTTTTCCCTCGTTCCTCGTAAATAAAGGTTAAGATTAGCGTTGCAAGTTGTTTCTCGCCGCGGGCGGGTGAAAATATACGAACTTAGCTTCATGTATATTATTCTGGAACCTCGTATCTACTCTTACCCACTTACATTCGTACACTGTACGTATTCGCATGAAAAAAGTCTCCGGTCCCGGGCCGGTCGCGCGGCTTAGGACCACTCAAAAGTATTTATCCGCCCGGGGTTTTTGTCCGGTTTTAGTCATTCACGGAATAATTAATTGCAGCTACGATGAGAGAACCGTTGATGTTACTCGCTACAGCTGTTGTTCTTTTTCATTTTAAAGTTTAACGCGCATTTCATGAATATTTCCCTCCTTTTTTTTTCGAAAATTTTATTCGATATTCGTCTTTTGCCGTTCCACTTTCGTCCGTGTGTATTCGCATACCTGTTCGAACTTACAAGTAGCGTAAGTTTGGTGCGCGCGCGCGCCGCCGCCGCCGCCGCCGCCGCCGCCGCCGCTTCTTGCCGTACAAAGTTACACGTACAGGTATACATGTATCTGGCGAGCTTCGCAACTTTCGGCGAACTCGCAACTGCCGCGTGTATGTATTGTATGTATCTCCCCAGCTAGGAACCTAAGCAAAGTTCTCCACGTTCAAAAGTCGAAGCGATTATGACTCGAGACAACTGGCTTTAATCACGGTTACAACCACTGAACGATGACTCTGAGTAGATACCGTAGTATAATAAGTTCTCCTTGTTTTCTCTTTTTACCCCACTTTTCTCTCATACAGAACATTTGCCTTTTCTAACGTCGCCTCTCTCCCACCCTCCCCGTCCTTTTATCCCTCTTTTCCCGCCTACCAACCCCCTCGTACTGCCGAGGACAGATAATAACTTGAGAGTTTTCACGTAATACCGAGGCCACTAAGCTTTACAACTTGAAATCTTGAAGATGACACGTGTACTGGGTACAATAATGAAGCGGGGTAACTTCTACGGAAGCCTTTAAGACGCCATAATCCTGAAAAATCAGGAATTCTTTTTCACCTCCTTTTGTTATCATTTTTCTTCCTTTTTCCCCGTGTCTCCAATCCGTACCTCGTTTTTCAATGGATCATAAATACACTAGCGGCGCGGCGGTAATGGTGTACGGGACTTGATGTGTTTTTATTATTTTTATTTTTCACATCGTCGAACCTGCTCGAACAAAAGAATAAACGGATCCGAAAATGCCAAGAATATCAATTGTCCCGCGGGCGAACGGATCCCCACAATAACGATTGTCTCACATTCAACGATAACTCGGGACATCCAAACTCCGACGTATCCTGGAAAACACCCCCAACTTTTCCACCTTCGTTATTCCTTCGAAAATTCGAACGAATAAACGGATAACGTTGTAGTACGACGCGGATATGTCGCAGGTCGGAAAGACCAACCCGCATTGTCTGAAGTTCAAGGAATTAGGTCTCCAAGCGCGCAGCTCTCTATTCCCATTTATTAGACGTACCCGCCCTCTCGTTATCATTGCATGGGTATATAATTATTATCATCGTTTCGTTATTCCTAACAAGTAACGTATGTTCATGCGGTACATTGTTATATGTACTATTATTATTATTTGTATTCACGTTGTTATTGTTGTTGCTATCGCATAGTCGCGGTATCGCGTCGCAGTTATTATTATTATATTTATATGATTATGATTTTTCGCGTGTCAGGTACGACAGACAGATAACAGCCCTTCCGAGTGCGGTGCAGCTGGCGTGACTCTAGGCGATAAATACATTTTCTCCACTGTACACTGCTACCGCTACTACACAACTCCTACTACTACCACCGCTGCTGCTTCTACCTACCACTTCTGACTCGCCCACGAAAAAGCTATCGCGCGTGTTCGCCAAACATTTCAGACACCCGTTATATCATTGTTTGTTTCCCTAATCACCAAAGTTATACCGGCACCTTGCGTCACGTCAGATACCGTAAGATAAAATGACGCTACTGTATCCGCAGCTCCGATTAATAATTTCTAGCTTGGAATTGTAACGCCTCGAACTACCTGAATTACGTTGTATGTATGTGTGGTACGAGTAGCTCGATGTGTAGTTTTATGTGGATACGAATATAATAGTTATTACATATGTAACAGGGGGGACTCAGGCTACACGCTCAAGTTGCGAATCTTTGTTATAATATCCGACTCTCTTCTAATCAGCGCTGCGCTCTCCTCCCGCCCGCCCATTAATTTGGCTTTCTCTTATTCGTAAACCCCCCTTTCTCAGAGGAGAAATTAGAAATACCCGCATAGAAACGGGATGCAGATCTTGTTTCGAGGGAATCGCTATTGCACTTCGCCAAGTACGTACAGGTATCAACGCGATGGAGGAACAACCCTCTGGAAATAACGGGAGAACAAATATATAATATGAATATGTAAAAAGAATAAAACGACGCAGAAGAATTTGAAAAGAAAATGAAAGAGGGAAGGGAAAACAAACTGAGATTGAAGTATGAGAATAGCGAAAAACGATGTTTTTGAGCAGCGAACGAATAGCATGAATCTTTTAGTGACGTGTGGGTATATCTTGATACCCGGCTTCCGACGATACGTGGCACTCTTGCCGCCGCCGCTGCTGCTGCTGCTGCTGTCGGTCTATAAAAAAAAAAAACGAAAAAAAAAAAGAAGAAAAGAAGGTTAAAAAAAAAAAGTGAGAAAAATCATATTTCCATGCACTTCGCGTAAAAAGTATGTACTATACCTACTTCCGCTTTTGGCGTGCGACGAATTTCACGAAACTTATTTTCGCTGACGTGAGTAATTCTTAAAGACGAAATTTGGGTCCTTAGAATTTCTCTGAAGTGCGTGAGCCCCGACAGCTACCGTCGGCTTTTCCTCACACTACCGGGTGTCGGGAAAATCGAGAGTGGCACATACATGTGGTATACGAAGAGGAATATAAGATTCAGGCGCGAGACAATAAGTGATATAAATGGCTCCGGTGCGTGACGGAGCCACCCCTTGAATTTAATCACAATATATTATCAGCCCACCCTATATATTATAGGTAAGTAGGTCACACCGAACTACGACCGGAGTCTACGTGGAATGTCTTCGAGTGTAAAAATCCTATTCTCTTTTTTCACCCCTTTCTTCACCTGGTCCCATTTACTACCGTCTAATCTCACCCTTCCCCTCCAAATTTTTTTATCCCTCTTATATGTATAATACACGTATATATATATATGCAACCGTCTCATGTACGTACCTTATGTATACTGATTTTCGCGGAATGAGTAATGAGTTCCCCTGGAAAAATTATACGCGAATTTAAATTTCAACTTTGCAATGTACGAAATCAGAGTGTAGAGTGCACGGTGTATGAAAAAGGTATATACATACGAATTCTCGATGAAAAGAGTTCCGTCCATTCCCCCCGTATTCACGTAGATGTTAATTCTATACTCACCGATGAAAAGAAAAAAAAAGTCCGACTGACGGCATCAGGCGTCTTCGTTTATCCTTCGCGAAAACGGTTGATTGTTCAACTCCCTTCGGTTTGTAGTGAACTTTTCGCACGACTTATCGTTGGTTCTATCGGCGAATATTCCGATCAGACCGTTATCATTTCGTTCATGAGTAAAATGAGAGGATTTCTACTCTTGGGACGAGTAAGTCTTCCGAGTTTTGTTTACTTCGGAACGCTATTAGCGACAAATGACGACAAAGAGTTCATCGCGACGCGAGCTTTGACGGGTCTTTCGATCGAAAGAGAGCTTGCTTCTGTTTTGGACAAGAGAAACGTTTTTCCAGTCGGACGACTCCATCTTTGAGGTATATCGGTATCGCTCAACGTTCGAGATATTTTATGTTGCTGCGGATTCCTCGAACGCTTGTAAAAAGCGCATTTCCAAGAAACTCGACATCAGCCGCTTGAGTAGTAAGAAAAAATAAATAAAAAAAAAAAAAATAAATAAAATAAAAGAAAAAGGAAAATTACGAGAAGACCAGGCGATGATACGGGTGGAAGGAGAAGAAAAAAAAAATATTCCAACGGACGTAGACGTGGATGCTTTATGGTAAAAAATAGCACACTTCCATCGGAAATTTATTATAGTTATGTTCCGCGAAAGGCAATATCATCCGTATTGACCCCGGTCCGTTTTTATCGCCGAGATACTTCTGCAGGGTGCCACGTTGCCAAGATATCGTTCGCCGGGGGCTGTTCTAATTCCGGTGACATTTGATGCAGGCAAAAAGTTCAATCCATCATACAACCGAAGGGGCTGTACAACGTACGTACATACCTACATACGTAAATAATTTCTCTTTGATTGCCGGTTCTCCTATGCCGACGGTATCGTCGTCTACGAGGCATAGGTCTGCTGTCGGATATGATAACCGAATAATAAATAACGAAACGTGATACGGGCGTACGGTTTGCGAACGGCCAAGACAATACAGATCGATCCTCGTCACGGAGTCCCCTTACATCGCAAAGACAAGCCGGCCGACTCGCTGGATACAAATAGCGTAAAACCGGCTGACGGATAATCGTTCATAAATAGAAAAGGGCAGGCATCAGGTGCGCCCTAAGCAAAGGTGGAGTGGTCGATGTACTCTAATTTTCCACTTCTTCGTCCAATTTTCCTCCTTACTCGTATTCCTCCCTTTCGTCATCCCCCTTGCCCCGCACCCCCTTCGTACCCGTTATATTGCCCGAGTTTACCGAAAATATCTGCTGTCCATCTTATTTGGCTTTTCTGTCACGTCACGCTCGGTTTTCGAAGCCTCGTTTGTGGTCCGTAATGTATTTATGGTCGTGTATTGATTGGAAAAGGGTTCAAGGCGTGCTGAGGTATACGTGTATAGTTCATGATTCACGAGCGGCGATGATGCAGCGAGTAACGGGACCCGACGGGGGGGGGGGTGGGAGAGGCTATGGAAAAGGCAAAAAAAGAGTTCAACCTGCCTTCAATCAAACGTGATTTTTATCAACCCTAACGACTCGCGTAGTTGGGACCGAACGGGAGAAAAAAAAAAATAAAAATAAATAAAAAAATCACACTCACATACACACGCGTGATATCGAAGCCTGCGCCTCCTTCCCCCCCCCCCCCCCCCCCCCCCCCCCCCCCCCCCCCCGCTCACCCGACGTTAGCCAAGTTGCCGGGGCGTTTCATTTCTGTTATTTTTCTTCGTCCGTCTCACCCCATCGTGCGTCGGCTGTTTCCCTTCCCTCTCCTCTGCCCACCCGCCGCCCTTTCCTCTTTCTTCTTCATCGCAAGCTCCTCCCGCACCCCTTTTTCTTCCTTTCGCTCTGAGGCATCTTGCGTTTTTCGCAGTGTTTTATCTCGAGGAACGGATATCGGATAAGCTCTTGAAAAGCTCCCGCATTATCGACGTTTCGCATTGCAAATAATAGTATTGGTACAGGATCAATTTTTCCTCCGTACAATATCTGCTGAAATTCTTCTTCCTTGCGCAATATCCACATCATACGTATGTATGGAAGTGTACATGGAATAATATGAATCTATTTTATTCCCGGAGCAGATCCGGTTATTATTATACGAATGTATACTCGTATGTACGGACGCTTTACCGCATTTTTTTAGGTACACCGTTGTTTGCTATTTCGTGTACCAACGATGTGTAAACTTATTATACTCGATGTGTACGTAATACCTAGTTTTTATTGAGGGCTGACGTTTCCCAGAAATTACTCGCCGCGTATAAATTAACGTAAGGAATATTTTCTAACCAGCACGCGACGCGGTTTATTTGCGCTAAAATAATGTTGCTCACCATAATCATAATAATTATTATATATTTTAATAAGGATTTTCATCAACGGTTCGCAATCCGGGAGGTACACAATTTTTTTATTACCTTCCGTTCATTTTCATTCTCGTGTTTCTCGTGGTCTTCGCGGACAAATTTTATCACGGGTTTTCCTCTCCAATTTGTTTGTTTTTTTTTTTTTTTCTCTTTTGTTCTAAATTATTTTCAAGATATTTTCTTTTACCTCATCCTCGGATCGGCCGGGGGGGGGGGGGGGGGGGGGGGGGGGGGTGACTTTTGTTTGACGCTCCGGTCGTTCAGATTTCCTCAATTAGATATTCGAGCCCCAGATCGACTCTCACCGCGAACGACGTCGAAGAGGAGAATTTTTTCCCCGTGTAGAGTTTTGTTTTAAATTTATCGAACGATCGATATATACACCCCTGTACGGGTCTCTCTCGAATACGGCGTGTGTAACCTTGCCATTTTCACTTAATTGCAACGGAACAGGAAGTGCGTCATTTGCCGGATGCGAAAGCGGCACCGTCGGAGCGGGTCATCCGCGAATCCCCTCGTTGTACGTACAGTCGAACTCCCGCAGGAAGTAAACCTCGGATAATCGATCTGTACGAGTTCAGCGTTAAATTAGGGGCAGGGGTGTCGGGGGTGTCGGGGGCCTTCTCCTCTCGGCTTTTAACCGGGTGAAATGCACGCCGCGATTATAAGTGTACAGAGTATGCAGTTTCGCGATAGTTCGAGCATACTTTTTCTATTGACACCGCGCACCGTTGCAGCAGCGAACCGATGAAAACAAACTCGATGAAATTCTGAAAACTCGGGCGAAAGCAGCGGGGCATCTGTCAATTTTAAACAGATATGGGTTCGATTCGACCGGATATTCCAAGGGAGACGGATTATTTCGGTACGGGAAGAAGAGCGCAACGCGAAATATGTAGGTTAGGTGCGCGGACGAGGCGAACGGGTACGCGGGACGTTCGACGTTTTAAGGTAAGTTGCGTTTAACGCACGTACAATTTTAGTTGAATCAATGCGAGATTTTGCTACGATTACGAAGTTGCGAACGATGTTATCCCGTTGTTTGACCGGCTATTTCGCACGGTACGTACCATTTGGAGCGAATGCGGCGCGATCGCCCGGGGCAAATTGGTTATCTGAGAAATTTCCGAAGTTTAGTAATATACCAGTTACAGGATTATGCAGATGCGGTAATGCATATTACAGACGATGCGCATAGACGTGGCGGTGCATTGCATTGCGGAGGGTGTACATATAGTATAGCATAACTTTGGGAAGATGAACCGCTCTAGGGAAGCGTATTAACATGTCGTATGTATATACCTATATACCCGTATAATATACGTACGCCCGTACCCGTGGCGAAATAAAACTACGAATGGATATATATCGGTTTTCAATTACGGCCCGGAGGACACTCGCCGCGATGCATGAGAAATGTGTCCCGAGCCCCGCGAGTCTTCCTACGGAATATCCGACGTCGCTTTTTTTTTTTTTTTTTTTTTTTTATCATCGCTAAGCCAATTTTTCGATTCGACATTATTTCCCCCTTTATTTTACATTCATAATTCAGAGCTGTAACGCACACTTTGGCTCGTTAAAGGTATTGCTACGGTAAATTTCCGATATCCACCTCATACATACATTATAATTGTACGTACGTACCCAACATGACCCGCGCGACCTCTGGAAAGCTTCGTTCATCTCTTTACATCGCCCCGTTTCTCTATGAACAACAGATCGATTCGGGAGGGGGGCTCGGCTCCTTTAAACGAAGCATGACGAGGGTGAAGAACGGAATACCGTCCGAAACTTCTCCGCGAAGCGTTAAACTCTATCGTGGAATTCACCACGTGCTATTATGTCCGCACGCTCCGATTTCCCCTTTGTTCGGCGGGGGATTTTTCGACCCGTTCGTGACCGATACGATATCCGGTTTCACATGAACGATAGTCGATTGCGTGAAATTATTCACCGCCCACTTCTTTTTCTCCCCTTTTCCTCAGTTCTTTTTTTCAGTCTTGGAATTCATCGCTCGACGACATGCATATTAATTTATCGTGATTTCGTTCTTGGTTTGTTCTTACTTTTTTCTTCTCTCCTCAGGTCCCTTCATTCGACGGTATTCAACTTTACCTTTTCATTGTACTTTGAATTTTCTAACGGACGGGCCGCCGATTTATATAATTCGATTCTCAATCTCTTTTTCACTCGAAAGCGAGCTTTATTAAAGCTCATCGTATTATCGTTCAATGCAGCAAGCACCCGAAGATCTCCATTGAATGCAAAACGTTCGATATTCGAACTCGTCCAATTTTCTTTGCTTTTTCATTTTTTCCACCTGATCCGCATCGTATTGTATATTATACATTATACATATAATCCACCGAGAGCGTGTTTCGTCCGTTAAATTCGAGCGCGAGTTGATTAATATAAATTATATCTAGCGTAGTTTACGGTAGAGCAGTGAGTGAATTCATTACATTTATATAACTCATTGGATGAAATAAATTATACCGACTCTACACACCCCGTGTTCCAAATTCGCGCGGCGTTACTCCGCGCGTTTTGTATGTATACATGCGTATGTATGTGTGAAAACTATCTCCGCATCTCGTTCACCGCATATTTAGAAAATGAGTTGGTGTGCGAAAGGAGACGAATTTAATCATAGTATTGCGGAACATTCGTGTCGGGGGGCGTGATTTTCTAGCAAAAATAGAGCCCCGTTAACCGTCTGTAATCCTCATCCATAATTCTTTGGTGCGAAAATAAGCGGCGACACGCGAGAAAATCCTTCCAGCAGAAGCAGAAGAAGCAGCGGCGGCACAGGGGACGCCAACAACGGGAACCAGACGAAGATGGATGATGTCTTAGCGGAGGACAAGTTTATCACGTGTACATTTAAAGGGGAAAGAGGAAATGAGGATGAAAAAAAATGATTTTTCTTTTTTCTTTTTTCTTTTTTCTATTCTACAACACATATTGTGCTAGAAAACCGAGTTGACTCGACCGTAAGAGTCATTCTGAATACATCGAATTTCTAACTTTTATTTCGTAGCTCACGAAGCGACTCGTTGGCCCTAAGGTTAATCTGAAAATTCACGTACGGGTATAATACTTCCTGGTCGAGTAATGAATTACATAGTTTTGTTTTTTTTTTTGGTGTTTCTAGAACCAAAAAACAGATCACGTATCCCTAACCCAGTGACAGCGCGGTGACCTGAGTAGTCTCGTTAATCCAGTCGCGCTTTTATCACGATTCGCTACGCGCGGTACTTCACGTTGACTCATTGTTAGACGTCTTCACGTAACTCCTTGGTATGACGATGGTCAGGAATAGTCCGCGTAAAGTTTCCACGGACAATGCGGAGCAGAATATCACTTCGAACGGTTTTCTCGGTCTCATATTTCCTGCTCATTGTTCCTACGGAGTGAATAGGGTCGGCGAGAACGGTAAAGAGTGCGTAACAACGATCGTTGTCGAGAATTATGTCACGCTGTTGCTTGTAAATTAATCGAAATACAATATTATCGGGGGCATTGAACAGACAATAATCCCATTTCTTTTGTTTCCTATGTTGCGTTTGTTTGGTTATCATACAGTCTCGCGTCATTATCGAGCTGTCCTACACCGTGACAGTAATTCATCCGTGGAAACTTGAGGTATTCCGTAAACCCCGAGCTCCCCCATTAGCAGCCCGGTCTTGCGGCGATACAGAAAAGCCACGACCTCGGAGGATTCCGGTAATCCAGCTAGGACTGTAACGCGATTACGATCCATCCCCGACGAATAGATGTAACTCGAATTCGGTAGTTGAAAATTGCGAAATCGCCGAAATATATACAGGGCGAGTCGATCCGAGTGTCGAGAATGGGAGGGACTCGATAGGCCCCGTCCGGGACAACGACCGGAAGAATTCGGTAAGAAATATCAACAGGCTGTCAGGTATTCATTTATTTTGACGCCGTAAAGGTGATTGAAATTGTTGAGCTTCTCTGTCAATTGTCAGGGTCAAAATAAATCGATACCCAATAGCCCGTTGATATTTCTTTTCGAAATCTTCCGGTTGTTGATCGGCCGAAGGGGCGAGGCCTATAGAGTCCCTCCCATTCTCGACACTCGGATCGACTCGCCCTGTATAACGCAAGCTTACGTGTGCGTAGCTCACTCATCGCAACCCTGATGAGGCTCAGCGAACGTATACCGACTACACGACGTGATTCCTTTTGACATGTGTAACAGGAACTACGTTCAAAGTCGGTTTTTTTAACGTTGTCGTAATACCTACCGCGGTATTCGCAAATGATGATGATCGCTAATGATTTGGTTGCATTTATCCATTGAAATCCGCGTGTATCTGGAACGCGTGGCGTTTCGATCGGATTGGTTTCGAATTGGAAATTGAATGAAACGGCATCATCGCCTACCAGCTGTGCTTCGATCGCGTCGAAATCAACGTCCAACCTCGGTATCGTTTTTGCCGCGGGATTGATCACGGTCGCGGACGGTTGGGACCGAGTCGACGCCCGGCGGACTCCACTCTGATATTTCGTGCGATCCGAGTTGGAAAGAATGAAATTCTGCGGAGCGAACACTCTGTACTTTGGAATATGACAAGGCCCAGATCGATCGACGGTCGAGCGAGCGCGTATCCTCGACATTCAAATGCTCGCGAGCGAATCTCTCTTGTCGTGGAAACGGAACACGGATAAAATTACTACACTACCTATACCGGCGCGGTATAGACGCTCGTAAAAGCAGATAACTTCGAGTAACAGTCGCGATGCAATCGAGACGAATTTCTGCACCCCGCAAACGCATCGAGTGCAAAGAAGGCGACCGAACCGGAAAGATTTATAGGTCTGAACGCCGCGGTGCGACACGGCATCGATGCACCGCCATCCACTAGAGCGGCGGTATAAAGTAAATTCAGAATTTACTCGAGCTCCTGTGGCTTAAGCGCCGAGGAATTAAAACCCGCCCTCTACCGCACCGAGTCGAAGGAGAGGAAGGGGGGGGGGGGATGGGAAGGCGAGAGGGAGGAGGGTGGAAAAAAATAAAAAAAAACAATAATAATAATAATAAGAATTGAGAGGAAAAACTCCTCCGGTGTCTCGCCCATAAACTGAGCTTGATTATTATCTTTACGATTTCACTCCGCTCGTCCTCTCCCCTCCCATCAAGCCCCGCAATAATATTCCTCCAACTTGAACTCCTCAAAAACTTTACTTTAATTCGATGAGAACCCTTGCGACCGATCGATTCCATCCCTATTACAACCCCACACCCCGTACCTCAATACCGTGAAATCTTTCGGATTATCGGGGGGTTTTTTGCTCGGTCAGTTCCAAAACCGAGCACCGCCGCTCTCTTGAGGGGGGTACGGGTCAAGGTCGGCGGCTTGTAAATCAGCGTTACGCAGATATAACGTGTAGAGTACACAGTGTCAGACACGACGGCAAACGTGTGTGGGCTCTCGGATAAGCATGTAAGCATGGCTGTTAAGGTAATTAATAGCTGGGTTTCCCAAAGTTATTGCCGGCTTTATGTCCCTACTTCGACTACCGCGTTGTGTTTAACTCGCTACGTGTGGCGCGCCACTTCCGTTCTCCGCTCTACGAACCCCTACCCCCCCGCCACCCCCCCCCTCTATATATATTATGCATTCCCTACTTACGTACTCGCCGCTATACCCGTATCCATCCGTACCGCATAACCCCGTGACCGCTGCGGAGTTTAACAATTTATTTACGAATTTATGCTTCCTTTAAATAAGTATACATAGCATGTAACAGCACGACTGTACGCCCAACGATATCTTTTCACGACCAATCGCTACCCTCGGGACACCGTGCGTTACGAAACCCCCTTTTCACAATTCTCTTGTTGAAAGTTCACGCGTAGTAGATCAGCCGTTGTAACACATGCATCCGGCTGCTTAACTTTTCAACACTTTTGAATAATTGCAGGCCGTGTGTCGCACACCTCGACACTTCGTACCCTTAATAACACGATTTCGTACTCGCTGTCATCTTGGGGCGGATCATATTTATACATGTATAAGCAATGATACATTACACCCATATACCGGGTAAATTCGCGTACCTACTTGAACATACGTATAGTGGGAGTTTATCGGACAAGGGATCGCGGATGTTGGTATAGCGTCGCAACGAGTTTGAACACCTATGCGATAAGTATTAAAGCGGAAGTCAATCGGGCGCGAATTAATCGATTTATAGGCAAAGGCGGGCGGGGGGTTGACCCTAACGCTGTATACCGTCGAGCCCATAAGCGAAACGGTGGTGCTCGCTACGCGGGGTGCTCCTCTATCTGGGTCCATTAGTGATTGGTATACCGTCCATTTATCGCCGACGGTGGATTATCTCGATAGATGCACCCGACCGGCTCATAGAAAATAACGCCGGGCGACCGAACGAGCTAATGCAGCTTTTATAAGTTATGTACGCGCTGGTATACATATGCATATGCATAGAGTGGTGTACCCGACGCCGGTGTAAGGGTGTAATAACATTACGACTGTGCATCATCTGGATATGTATAGGTATGTATATAGGGTAACGCGTAACACTCGTTCGCGCGAAAGCATTATTTGACGAATGGCGTTTAACGCCGAGTGCAGTTGGCGCCTTGCATTATTCATGGTTCCACGGAGGTTATATGGTGTGCGTGCATGCAGTCGGCGTTTCCGCGTTGCGGTAACGTAATCGTGACGGCGGTGCCGCCGTGTCAGGAACCGGTACGATCTTTTCTGGTCGGTTAACGTCTTTTACCAGCCGGTAAGTGAATAAAAATGTCATCTCCGGAATGCCCTCGCTCAAAGCTCAAAGCGCTAAAGCGCTAAAGCGCTAAGCGCAGAGGGCGGGCGAACGGAGATGCCGAGAAATGTAAATTTCGGACGCCGGACCGCGTCCGTTGTCCGAATCGTCGGGGTCCGTTCCGATCCGAAGATCGCGAGGTCGCGACACGCCGCTTGAACTTGACGTTGTGCTCGAAGAGCCGTGAGGCGTACTCGAAGCGATGTTGAGCGAACTGAACTGAACTGAACCGAGCTGACGATGAGCTGAACTGAACCGGACTGAATCCAGAAGCGGCTGATAGCTGGCGATGCGAGTTGTGCAAGGTTATAAACCATAGACGGTGTGTGGTACCGTTGAATAATTGAGAGTCGGGGGGGGTTATCATTGCCGTTTCGACGACGTGCCTGCTCAGCAACGTACGTACGTACATTTCACTGCGATATCCGCTAACCCGATGCTTCCGTGCCCACCGCGTCGACGACACGGTCCGTTCCGAAGCTCACCCGGCTGACTCTACGTTCGAACGATACAATTACGGGCCTTCGCGACTCCGTGAAGGTGTGTTGCGTGCACGCAAACGACCGATTGTGACAATGTGGAGATGCCGATCGTACGTTCAACCCGGCGACGATTGCATCTCGGAGTTTTCCGATTCCCAAGATGACGGAAAATGTTCATCGACGACGCGCGGGGTCGGTGCAGGACCGAAAGATCCAATTGTGTTTGAAAATAAGCGTAGCTTACAAGCTCCGTAACGATACGACGGCAGCGATTAATTAGAAGTGATTAGCGTGCGAAGTAGTGTAATCAGGTACGAGGGTATCCCGTTGTTCGGATTGAAATATTAAACCCGGAGTTCTATCGGATTCTGTGCGGAGTGGCTGCGTGCGTGCGCGCGTGCAGCTTGTTACCCCGTTTGTAGGAATCGGTCGGGGTGGTTCGGCGAGGTTAACGGCGTGGCAATCGAATTTTCATCTACTTTCGTCGAAGTTGTTTCACCTTCGTTAAAACTTCACATCCCTTAACGGAAGCTGTACACCAGCCGTCGTATCTGGGGCAAACCCCGAAAAAGTCACCGTCGTAAGAAGACCTTGGTTAAATTCAGGAGAACTCTCAGAGATACGTATAGGGTGTTCGTTTACTTGCTAGGTGAATTTTAGTGGCGGGCTGGTCGAGTGAACGCTAAACTTTTTCCACGAAAACGCCCATCCGCTACCGTGGTAAATGTAGGTCGATGTATCCTATACCACGGTTTTATGCGGACTTGGGTAGAAATTATTTACCTTGATCCCGGCGGAACGTTGGCGTTGCAGTTGCAGAACGAAACGGAGCAAAAAAAAAACGAAAAACAAACGGAAAAAAAAAAAAAAAAAAACAAACGGGAAAGAAAACAAGAAAAAGAAAAAATGGAATACACCGTCCGTTGGTTGAAATTAGAGTATCGTTCGCGGTGGGTATATAGACGAGTAGGTTTCGAAGTCTCGACGGTTGTGTAAGGGTTTCTCTTTTTGCGGTGGTTATCATTATATTAAAAAGTAGTGAAGCCTCGACAATACCTCGCTTTTAAATGTTCCACCGAAAGGGTGCGGAGATTGTCGACGCTTCCATTGTTGGAACGGTCTCGCCTCTTTCGGCTGAACACCCCCGGAGTTGGCGAACCGGAGATAGGAGTTGGGTTCAGGAGTAATGCCACTTTTCGGCCTTTTCCCTCACAGCCGCCATTAAATTTGTTGACGATTTCGTAGACGTTCTTTGTCTCAAAAAATAATTATAACATCCAACCAGTGATCGTAATATCTCGTGTTTATCTCTGATTATTCTCAAGGTACGCCGAGGATTCGGTGTAATTAGCGTCGCCCTGCAATTAATACCTGGGGAAGAGTGCGGGGGGGGGGGGGGGGTGTTGTCTTGACTTCCCTGCCTATCGAAGGTAAAACGAGATTTCGGGCCGGAGGGAAAAAGAAGAAAAGAAAGGGTCGGAGAAAAGGTACAGGGAGATGCTTTCGGGAAGACCGTTTCGATCTTAGGGAACTAGCGGTAGGAAAAAGCAGGGAAAGTCCGAAGATGGATCTTCTGTTTAATAAGCGTCGTTCCGATACCCGGGATTCGGATTAAAGGTCCACGACGGAGCGTACTACGACTCATAACGCTTCGAGATTGAAGCCAGAACCATTGTAAGGCCTGTCCGTTTCCCCCCCCCCCCCCCCCCCCCCATCCACCCGGGAAAGGTGTATACTATATCGGTCACTACGAACTATCCTGCGGAGGAAACCCGCGCGCGGGCGGTCGAAATGCTGACCCGTCACTTCGGCACAGGACTCGAAGAAGTCCGAACGGGGTGCCACGTTTTCCCTTTTCCACTCTCTACGTTTTTGCCACTCCTGTTTAACCCTCCCGCTTTTCGATTCCCCCTAAATTTGAGACGTCGACAATGAGACAAACAATATAGTGAGGTTTCTTTTTTTTTCCTCGACGGGATCAGCTTCGCAAACGAGTAGCGTGCGAGGTCGATAGTTTTTGCCGACCCTTCTCAAAGGTATTCTCAGCCGTTTCTCTCGACATCTCAGTTTCAAAAAAGAGTCCGTACCACGGCGGACGTCGACCACCCTGACGTGGACGTCATCCGAATTAGCTTACCGCCACTTGAGTGTTTTTTCTTTTTTTTTTTTCGCTTCGCGGATTTTTTCACTTCTCCACGTCGTACGATTGCGCGGAGGGCAATTTTTTTCTTTGGCAATTATCCGATTTGACCGGGTATCGGGTGCTGTGGGAAAAGAAAGAGAAACGGTGTCGCCGGATCTTTTGTTGTCAACTTCGCGATCTCTGGTACAAGGATGTCGCAATCAATTTGAAGCATCGATGCGAACGTCGCGGTCTCGTGAAAGGTAAAATCTCCCCATGCTTAAGATTTTCGCTTGGGAAAATTAATGAGCTCCGGATAAGGATAAGATTAATCAAACTTGGCCAAGTAAATTGTCCTTCGGCACCTGCCCTCAAAGCGTTACAAGATACGAGACAAAGAGCTGATTTCCAATACGTGCGTTTTTTTTTTTTTTTTTTGCTCTCCAAGTGTTCCGAGCCTTTGATCTTCGAATATAAATTAACGATTTCGATTCTATAGTTCGAATTTCACTGGAAGTGGTAATTATGATTACATCATTAATTTGCAATCTCGATGAGCTTCGAAACGTTAATTTGCTGCACGCGCGTATTCGTGACTTTTCGCACTTTCGAGTTCTCTCGGTTTTTTGTAAAGAAAATTCTACAAGAAACGGCTCGCCTCTGAACTCTAGGCGTAAAAAACCGTTTCTGAATTTTTCCGGTATTCCGAGGACCAAAACTTGACGACGCAAATCCGACACACTACACCCGACGAGTGGGTTTCCGAGGACCACGGAATAACGGAAGAGATCCCCGTTTCTGTGCTCGGGGTTTTTTGCGACTCATTTTTTTTTGTTGTTCTTTTTGTTTTTTGTCACATTCCATCCAAATATTTGTTTTACAATTTGGCGCGGGGTACGAAATAATTTTCGGTCTGTTGATCAAAGGATGGCTGTCATAACATAAGAAAAAAACTATAAACAGATTCGCCAGCGACCGAAGTATGGGGATGAATTTTTGATTCATTGAACCTGGAGTAATATTGTTACGCACCTACACATGAAAGTAACAACGTGGAGGGAAAAAAGTAAAAAGAAAAAGAAGAGTAGCTCGTCAAGTGTATACCGCGGTGAGAGGTCGGAAAAATTTAGGACCCTCGAACCGTCGGGCATCAGTTCACTCTTTATTTAGTAAATTTTCATCACGCTACGCCGGTATATTTATGTAGTAAAAGTTTTTAGGTCGTTACGTATCCGTTGCGCAGCGCGCTTTCGAACGTTGCAAAATTAAATTTAAGCTATCTCGGCTGCCAGGTTAATGGGTCGGTGTGTACCGCTATCTTTGCCACAGTTTCATTAACACCTACCGAACAGTGGCGCGTTTACGAATCAACAAACGCCCCCAGTCTAGTTTAATGGCATAACTCCTTGATAATTGTACCTGCAGTTCGCCACCGTGCGCGCTGTTCGTTGCACCCCTCTGCCGCAATAAACGCAGCGCGTTGAAAAAGCGGCGAATTATTCTCACCTCCGTTCCGTCTGGCTGACGTCCTCCTCTTCACCTTCACCTTCGGAGGGGAAAAAGGACCGATGAAAACTCGGATAAAAACTGCCGCTAATATAATTACAGTTGGTACGATAGTTCTGAAAAATTCAACTAGGTCACCGTAGTTCACGTGCGTCATTTAAAATCCTGTTAGATAACGGTCATGGAATCCGAGTATTTGGGTAGGTATGTATGCACGTAGCATGCGTTCGTAGAGCGCACAGGCCAGGTTGGGTCAAGCAAATATATCCGTTACACCGGCTGCAAAAAAGCGTTTCGAAAGGAGACGGAGTTTAATTTAGAGCTTTCGTAGCATCGCCGCTAGCAAAATCAGCATCCGTGTGTATTCGAACATCGCGGATATCGCGTTGAAAATTGATTAATACCCGAACTATGTCATAACGATATTGCTTCCTCGGATCCTTTTCATCGATACACCTCATCTTCAAAGGTCGTGAGGTGTATGTATGAGTATTTTAATTACTTCCAACAGCCCAAGGGGTCGTATGATCTATTCTTCTCTGTTATATGTATAATTAATTAAGTGAACGCGAGGGGGCGTTGAGAGGGCGTAAATTTAACGGTTGCTTTTTTGGAAAAAAAATTATATTATCCTTGTATTATCCCCCCCTGGCGGAGCGATATTTTTGAAAAAAATCGTGACCCGTTCACCCGTCGCGTGTCGTCTGATTCGTGATAATTGTAATCTCCCTTCAACCGCGATTAGCGCGTGTTTAGCATCCTTCTAGAACGCACCGAATGTTTTTAACGCCCTTCTTTTTCTGACTCCGCCTCGTTATTTCAGGCTAACCCCCGTATCATTTCGGTGATCAATAATTTGGAATTATTGGATGTCCGATAGAGGTTGAAAAAAAAAAAAAAAAATTCCCTCACTTTCTTCATCACATTTTGCTGTTGTACTCGTATCATTTTATCCTACCTTCCGTTTATCATGCCGCGTGCACATCCACCGTATATACTTACGGTACGAAAATAGGACAAACGATAAGTCTGAGGACCTTATTCCTTATTTTCCTTAGGCTTTTCTTTGCAGGGCCTGCTTTAACGTTTTCGAACTGTCTCTCAGCCTCCATCAATATTCATTCTTCAAAGAAGGAAAATCCTCCACCCTGAGGTACGGCGTATAGGCATACCACGAGTTTCGAGTTCAACATTTGACTCGGTTTCTTTTCTTTTTTTACTTCATTTCGGCGACATGGAATATAAATATCGAGATATAAATGGCGGCGTCTGGCGTACCGGCGTACAGTCGTTTCTGAAAAAAAATATGGAAATGAGAACTCCGAGCGTAAACGAAAGTTAACGCCGCCATTCTTTCGTTTTGTTTTCCTTATCTGAGACCGTAAAAACCAGTTGCGTGTTGTTAACTCTGATATAGGTATGAATGATCGTAAAGATATCATCTGCATCAAAAACGTGTAGAAAAATTGTTACCTTTGGATTACGCAACCTGCACATGTACGTACGTATGTAACACGTGCGCCCCAGGATCTGCAACGGTTCGCAACCGCGAACGTCACATCCGGGTGCCTTAGAATTGCAAAACTTTTTCATTTACGTACACGGTATCGTGAAAAAATAACACGGAATTATTATCGTTTCCAACGACCGGCCCGGATTATTGTCAAAGAGACTGTGGAAATATTTTTCAATAACTCGGATTCGCCTCTTTCCTGTCCTCCGATCCGCTGCGCCCCGAAAGTATCAGATATTTTTTAGTAGACTGACGGAAAATTGCGGTGGAAATCTGATTCACATATACCTCTTTCCATTATACCGATAGTCGCCTTGTGTGAAACAGTTTTGCGAACTGTCGATTTCAACCCACTTTTAAATAAAACATTCGTCAACCAAAGGACTTTTCAAATGACGGTAACTATGGGGGAGATTGGGGCGAAACGGCGAAATAAGAAGATGAGGAACACGGAGGATGAGTTTCGGTATCGTTTTTTTGCCGCTTTTAAAAAATATTTGATTCAAACCGTCACGATATTGTAGGCAGTCTGATAAAAGCGCGTTTTGGATATTTCATTTCTCCACTTGAAATCATTTAGCCGGCATATTTTTTTTTTTTTTTTTTATTTTCTGCTTCTTCGCGGAGTACGCGATTTGGTTGAAAAATGAGAAACGAGTGGAAAGTTTTACTTGAAAAGGAAAAAGTAACAAAACCCTCGGTCATATATATATATTTGATTGCTCCAGTCAGACATCATTATCGTTGAGCGCCATTCGGGTCGTTTCCATTTCTCGCAAGAAATTTACTTCATCTTCAGTTCCCACTTCATCACACATTTCGTACACCGAGAAAAAACAAATCCTTTCCCGAAAGCGTGATCTACCCGAGGATCTTCGTCGGACATTATCCACAAAATTTAAAAAACATTCCTCGAGTCGGCCACCCGTTGTATTTTTTCAAAAATTACACAAGAATTGTTTATTGAATTTTTCCACTTTCGAACTACCTCGTCAATCTCCAGCTATAAATTGACGCGCGTTTTACACTGAAATTACCGGAAAGAGAACAAAAAAAAAAAAGAAGAAAACCGCCACCCGACGAATGAATGTTATAGCGTGTTTATGAAAATTACTGCCTGGTTTTGTGCGATACGTCATAAAAGTACGTCTATGTTTATTCCATTGTAAAGTTTGGAGTATAAATGGGATGCTGCACTCTATACTTTATTTCCGTTAGAGGCGTATCGCACCCCTGAAAAGAAGAGAAGCAAGAACAAGCGAATAAACGAACGAAAAAACGATACAAACGAATAAAAAAAAAAAAAAAACGAAAAAAAACAGAGAACGTCATAAAGTCACCCCCCCCTCGCTCGTTCATAATCTCATCTCCTCGTTGCATGGGTATAATTCTATTCGAAATCCTGCGGCACGTACCACGCCTACGTTCGAACGGAAAACTTTTACATCCTCTCTATACTCTTACTCTTTTCATCGTCTCTCTTTTTCCCCTCTGGTTGGTTCCTCACGGGAGAATCGAACGAGCGTTGCAATCGGTTACGTATGTAGAAACGTGTGCGTTTGTATTCTCCACATATACGTATAGGTAGAGCGGAACCACACGCCTCGGAGACTCTACTTCGTCAACGAGCGATCCGATTCACCCGTGTCCCCCACCTTCGGCTAGGCTGCCGCCGTACAGGTACACTTATCAATGTATCCGGTATACGTATCCGATGATATGCGCGCAGCGAACGTCCCTTACGGTGCATCGAACGTCATTTATATTTTACGAGCGTATAGGCATGTCCTCGGTATCGAGGCTCTTTGTTAGAAAGCGTACAGTTTCCCGTTCTAGCGATTGTTATAACGGCCCTCGGGCTACGTAGAAGTAAAATCCAAGGGCACCAGAAGGGAGTGAAATTGGATTTCTCCAATAGCTTGCGGTGTACGTATTGCGTCTGCACGCGCGATTTACCCCGACTTGGAAACACAACGATATCATCGTACGTTTCTTTTCGATGAAAAATCCCAACGTATACGTATGTGGAGAGGTTTACTTTTGTTCCATCATTTGTTTTGGTTTCTTCTATTCTTTTTTCCTTTCAATTTTCTTTCCATTTTTTTCAACGTATTTACGTACAATGTAATACGTGTTCTAGTTATTGTCTCCCCCCCTCCCCTCCGCTTACAGCCCTGCCCCGATCGTTTTTTTATTTTTTTTATTTTTTTTAGAGAAATTTTCAACCTCGAGAGTTTTTTCATTCCGCGCGCGCTAAAACTGCCGACATCGTCGCCAGGGGAAGAAAACCCGTGACCTGCGCCACACTTCCAGCCCTCGTCGAAATTTTCCTCCACGTCCCTCCGCCCCCAAGGGTAGGGACGTGGTCGTACCTTTCCCCGATTTTTACCATTTTTACGTATTTTCTCTTCTCTCGAACGTGTTTCTGTTTTTTCTTTTTTTTTTCCTTCTTTCTCTCTCGTGAAATTTTCATTTTTCGTCACAACTTTTTGCCCCTCGTCCGAACTCTTTTTCCTGAAATTTACCGCTAAAATACCGAGGTCGTACACCGAACTGGCCTCACCTTTGTGCGGTTGGCTGCTGGGGGGCAAAAACGGGGTAAATTTCGAGGTGCCCTTTCTGAGGTATTCGACGACACACGAATGTATATCGCACACTAGGCCGCGTCCGGCGCTACTGTGTAAATAGCTATTCAAAACCCTTGAAGTTGAACCCACGCCGACGAGGTACCCGGCTATTTGCGCAGACGGATAAATAGCTCTCGATAGGAACACGCTCCGATGGTCCAAAGAAAACGGCACGGATGAGAAGGGGCGCAGCTATTTTCAAAACCATTAGCTCGAATCAAGTGTTATTTTTATGCACCGATCGTCGAACGAAGCGCACACGATGTTATAACGACGTATGGAAAATAATACGAGAATATACTCGGATTATGCAGTTGCGATCGTAATTCATACGCACCAGTTGGAGCTAATTAATTGATTATAGGAGTGAAATAGCCAGCTGTAACCTCCGTATTACGCGTTACGTAATATCATGCCTACATCTATGTAATATAACTTTGCGAATCTCTCGTCGGAACATCAAAGTAAAAGAGGGGGGCGGGCAGGGGGGGGGGGGGGAATCATCGGAGATTACCGAGTTATACCCGTATCCATACGTTGGGTACGTACGTACATGAGTATAATGCAAGCATATGAAAATTTACATGTGAATCTATTGGTTAATAATTTTCCATACGGCGAACAGGTGACGTCGGCGTGCACGTGAGTGCTGTAACATGATAAAGTAAACTAGATGTAATGTTAATAGGTAAGGTATTGCAAAAAGGAGAAGAAAATTAATGAAAAAGTTTGAAAAACGTGTACGGCTCGTTTAACAAGTTTGTGAAAAGTGTTGCGAGCTTGTTACAACCCCTGTGCCCTGTGCTTTGCGTGTTGTACGGATGAAAATGAAGAAAAAAAAAAAATATATATAAATAAATAAATAAAAACAACAATTTATTCAAAAACAAAAAAACCTGACCGCGTCAACAAGAACTGATAATTAACTAGGAGGAGAACAACAAACTCTGTCTAACTCGAATGTTATGAAAAATATGATCGGTCGTGGTATTTGAGCGAAAATCCATGTTTAAATCTTTACGACAATTGATTAGTTTTTTGACCCCCCCCCCTATTTTTTGGATTCGCAGGTGTCGTAGTTAAATATTGCAGGTCTACGTGTCACTCTCGCAATCGAGAGCAATCCAAACGACACCCGACAAATGAAATAGACATACGTTCGCGCACTCGAAAAACATTATCCTCCTCTGGGGGGCAGTCGGATGAAAGCAAAATAAACTAAGGTGTACTGAAAAGAGGTGCACGGGGACGTTCCAATGAGTCTAACAGGCACTCTTCGAATTAATGAATTGCCGGTCGGAGTGCACGCTTCGCCAATACAGAGAAATTCGATAACTCGCCGACGTATAGTCCTGGACGGCTCGTCCGCCCCGGTTCAAGATGACCCGTCCCTATAGCTAGATCGGGACAGAGACGGCCCATCCGCATATAAAACTTCGACGTTCGTCCGTCGGTCGGTCTACCGTACACCCAGCGCGGGGGTTTTAATTAAATTTGGTATTACTCTCCGAGAGCCGGCGCGAGATCCCCGATGGAACTTCGGAAAGGGAAACGGGTCGGGGAGTCCGGAGAGTCCTGCAGGGATCCTAGAGAGCTCCTTTTCAGCCCCGCAGCCTCCGAGTAGGTGCTCCGTTATTCTTTGATCCTCATTTAATTTGTTTCCTCAGACAACGGAGCTTGACACGGTTTCTAGTTATAGGGGATTCTCTCAATACGCTGCAGCCCGTGAAAATGACCCCTTACCGATTTCATTCCCGTTTCTCTCTCTACGCCCCCCCGCATATTCCGAACGCGTATCCTCTCTCTACGGTTATTTAAATTTTTCTCATGCATTTTTAACACGCGACGACAAAACCGCTCGCGATTCGACGACGAAATTCCTCATACACTTGACGGTGTTATTTTTTCACGAAAACGACGTGGGTCGTTCCATATTTAAGCCCAGGTGGGCGCGAGCCGTCATTTTTTGAAGCGGTAGCCCGGTGTATTGTCGCGGGACCGATCAGGTCTCGACTCTTTTCTTTCGAGTTGTTTTTCTTCCCTCGCCAACTCAAGAAACAAGGCGAGACTCCAGCGACACCGATACTCCGAGGAAAACTCCCTCGAGTTCCGTATCATCGAGGAATTCGCCACGTGCCGCGGACTGTAACAATAGCACAATTAACGACGCGCCACCCTTGCGGCAAAGCCCGTTCACTTTCTACGCCGCAAAACAACAATGAAATTGTAGAGTATCAATTATCGACGTCATCAGCTACACAGCGTATTCCTATCCACCTTTCCGCATGCACTCGTTCGCTTATACCGCTTCGAAGCGAACTAAATACTTCGTAATTCTAACCTTGTACAGTTTCGGCAGATAATATATATGTACAATAAAACTGGGTGACGTGGGATGACCCGCGCGTCGTCCCGGAGCGAAGATATAATTATACCGTCGAGAAAACGTTGGCGGATGAAATAAAACAAAAGTAATTCGTGAGGCGTTGTATAGAAACGGTGTTGAACGCCCACCGTATATATATATATACATGTACAATTACACGGACAGGTATTGCAGGCGAAGAAGCAGCGTTCTGAAGGGTAGTTTATTTTTTCGCGCGGAATAAATACTGGCCAAAATTAAACAAGTTTCTTTTATTGTTGGTAGAGGGTAGTAGGTGGTGGTTCCAGGCGTAAATATATCGTGTTAATATCATGCGGCTTGTATTCGGATGGGGATGTACATTTCGTTTGTATAATATCTGGTGTTTCGGCGTAATATATACCTAATTTCTGCCATAACGGCTGGAGAAAGAAAATAAAACAGCCGTTTGTGCAATGCTCTCGTATACACACGGCGAATAGGTAACCAAACAATATACCATAAATGAATAAATTGAGCGATTTAAAGAAGAACGTGGAACGATAAAAAAGAAAATAAGTATATAAGTATATATATATTTTTACGAGTGTGACGATAACAAATAAAAACGATTCGCGAGAAAAAATGAAAAACGCAAAAGAAGAAAAAAAAAAACAAAAAAAAACAAAAAACATCGAAACAATTTGGGAGGAATTTTTCCAGAAGCGTACATGTAACACGTAGCGCACGCTCCGTATATGGAAACTGGTAAGAGCGATGGTTGTATTACACACGGCGAAGGGGAGAATCGAAAGATAGGCTACGTCGCGGGTTAAATACACGCAAAATAGATATTTTCCGGGGGTTGCTTAGACCTAATTTTCTCGTCGGATCGTCGCGACCCGCGCCGCGGTGGACGGCGTTGTATGTGTATAGGTATACAGTATTCGTGGGCGACGTTGAATCTGGTCGCATAATCAGCGGGAGATTTATTAATTACCAACGTCAATTCCAGAATCCATTTTACGAGTCAGTGCGTCCAATGTTCCAATCCGGTCTACCACGTGATAGATGTAAAATAATTCCCGCCAATTACCCCTATATATGTATACCTACGGCCTCGGCGGGGAGGTACAATTTATCTAAATATTCGATGTAAACCCGGCTCATTATACTAAGAACGATGAAATAATTTTCAGCACTTTGCAGAGATTCCAGAGTGTGTATAAAAGGTGAAAAATGAGGTCGAACGAAATAAAAAGAATAAAAAAAAAAAAAAAAAAAAAAAAAAAGAGAAAAACAATGAGGAAATTCTCACGCCTTTACTACCCCCGGCAGGAGCAGCGGCGCACCGCGGCAACGCTATAGATACGTGATATAACGAGGCGTGTACCGCAGGGGGAGGATTTACTTAGGACGTTGAAATGTAAGCCGGGCTTAAGAGGGAACTGGCGCCTTAGGTAGAAGACGGAGGGACGAAAAAAGGAAGGGATAAAAATTAATAATTGCAACGAAAATCTGAAAGATCGTAGAAACGCAAATCCGTGTGGATCCTCTCCGCACGCTGATCCGTATATTTCAAGTCCACGTAGAGTCCGTTCGTCTCGCGGTTGCAAAGGTTTCCAACTAACCGGTTAATTCCGACGTCGAGTGTCGGACATCTCTGTATGGGTCTCCATTAGCGTACGCTCGTAACACCAACGGAGAGCCCTCTGTACGAGGCAACGTGACCGTGGTAAAGGGAACACGGAGGGGGAGAGAGTCGAGGGTGAATTAACTCTCTTCGCGGTTCTGTATCCGACGGATCTCTGCGCCGGCGTTCTTCTTTCTTTCTTTTTTTTTTTGTTTTTTTTTTTCTCTTCAACCCCTCGACCGCACATTCGGTGCACCGCCGATCCCCCCCCCCCACCCACCCCTCGTAATTATAGCGGCCCGAGTCGGTCGGATGCTTCCACATGCCGCCCCATTATACCGCGAGATCGCATCGCCGTTGATAATACTCTCCTCCCCGGTAGGTACGCTATAGAGCACCTCGGGACGTCGTCGTGAAGCGGTATAAATAAGACGGAGAAATTACTGGATTACAGATTACAGCCGGCCGCGATAATCTCGGCCTTAAGGATCGCCGCGGACTGTCGTACGACGCTTTAATAATTTCATCCCTCTCTCGGCCGGAACGTGCGCGACGCGGTGCCATCTGGACTCGGGTCCTCCGGCTCCCCGGGGACCCGCGCGCGCCTACCTATAATGTAATAATATATGGTCGAATTTCGGCGCGTAGGTATATACCTATACGTATACGTACATACGCGCGTACGAGGGACGAGGAACACCGCGGGGTTTGGCGACGGCGAAGGGGTTGGCGTCGGGAACGTCGCTGTGCAGATTCGCGATGGTTGGCGGTGAACGCGGCGTCGCTTGAAGGAGGAGGAGGAGGAGGAGGAGGAGGAGGAGGAGGACGACGAGGTACGGGGTGGCTAAGCCCACCGCAGCGAAACCGCCTTACTCTCCAACGGCACACAGTAGTAGTAATGGAATTGCAAATCCGACGACATTACATGCCTCTTGGCAACTTGTGATTTCACGCCGACCCCCCCTCACCTCCCCCCCCCGTAATCCTCGTCTCTTCCCGCCTCCCGCTCGCTCAACGAGAGCTACCTATATACCTCCTCCTCTGTGTCTCTTTCCATTCCACTTCGCCGATCCTATCCGCGCTCAATGAGGACACGAATTAACCAGACCCCTCCGTGCTTGCGGACGAGTGTCGAGTGTCGGTGATATAGAAGATTCGAGGGCGGATGGAAAACCGCGGGAATCGAAGGTATAGCTTCCGCTCTATGCACCGTTCATACCGTCGAATATCGGCGCTCACGTCAGAGCGTGGATATAAGCAAAGGTCGAATATCACGTGAAATAGATTCAACGCCCCGTGTTTCCTATAACCAAACGGACGCACGTACATGGGGCGTTCGAGGTCGAAGCAACGCCGGGTCATCGGCCTGACCCCCCCCGTGAGATTTTCATGTCCCATGGATCTTTTGTCGCGTTATATCAACAGATATTAATCGGGGGGTCGACGAACTCGTATTCAGGGATGAGATAAACGAAAGGGCGGAGTTCGCGAGTAGGTGGGGATGAAAAACAAACCAGATTCGGGAATTTCGTGTTTCCTCAATTTTTTCTGCCATTTTTTCCGGCAGACATTGCCGCCCGTAATTTGGAGCAAAGATCTCTCTCTCTCTCGAAAAAAAAGAAAAACGCGCGAGCTCGAAACGTCGAGAAGGACGTAACGAAATAATTTTCGAAGTAAAGTTCCAGTTTCTCAATGTCGTTGAATTTTTCACCATCACGCGCTTCGGACAGCGCTAACGACCTCGAGTTTTCCAAACAGTTATTCGGCCAGACGGGTTTATCTCTAAAAATTGAAACAATCTAAAAGATTGAATTTTCGCGACACATTTCACCGCGGGTACCGGTGTGAGCCCGGGTCACGTCCCACGGCGGCGTAGCAAAAAACGGACCCAAAAAAAATCATCTACAGGTATAGAGCCTACGGACTTCGAGTTGGAACCGAAATGACGAGCGCACGCCGTGCTCCGTGTTCCAACGATTTTATGACGTTTTTTTTTTTTTTTGTTTTGTTTTTTTGTTTTTTTGTTTTTTTTCTTTCGCCGAGGGATTTTATTTATAAATAAGACCCGGTTAACCGATCGTTTGATCCCTGACGCGATCTGCTTTTGACTCTTACTCAAGACTTTCGCTGTACACGTAAACACGGTGCGCCGCCGCCCGGTCCCTTGGGCAATGAAAAATAACGAGGCTCTGTATACGATCGGGCGTAGCCGTGCACCTGGGCAGGTGGGGTCTCCAAAGGTCGAGGAATGTTGATCTCGAAACGAAGTAGGATCGGAGCTACCGCACTAGGGCTTTTTATAGTCGGTTTCATTCGCGGAGACCGTTTCATGGCCGGAGAAAGTAGATTAATATATCGGAGGGAGATATCGCGGAACAAAGTTTTACTCCCCCCGACTCTCTCTATCCCCCGCCGAGCCGTATACTTAGGTACTACCGACCGAGTATAAGTTCCCCCGTATATATTTCAACCGGCAATAATAACTTTTCCAAGCTTTGTTTTTCCGAAGCACAACGAACCACCGAGTCCGCCGTCGCTACGCCGATGGAAAATAAGTAATGCCCGACCATCCCATGCATAGGTATACACGTATCCATCGCGCACATAAATATGCCTACGGGTCGAGCTAGGCTACAATAATGCGGTAGTTGAACGGGGAGGTGCTCCAAAACTTTCCGCCGTGGATTCGAATTCAATAATTTTTATTATCGGCGACATTGTCGATTTCGGAATACCGGTTTACTATAGCCGGGTTATTACAGGGTGCCGTGGACATCAAAATAGCATTAGGCATCGAAGCGTGGGTAAATTATTCATCAATGAACGAACAATTTACCCGACGATAGGCGCGACCGGGGGCGGTTCCCCAGCGATCGATGAACGTACGGCCGTACAATGAATTTAGGATCAACGATTATCCGTCAACGATATCCTCGCGACGAAACCGGAAAACAGAAATCGCTCGTCCGGCTCACATGCCTTATAATTATTATCCCCGTTTTCCCTCATTTTCGCGCTTACCGGCGCGCCTTACGTAATCGAGCCGATTCGATTCCCGCGCTCACCTCGATGAATAAATAAATAAATTGGCGCGAGCCCCCCTCCCCCTCCGAGCGAATCTTTTTAGAGGATTAAAAAAGTTTCGCGATCGGTTATAACAGTTTCTCCGCGTGAGAAATTACCACGTACAACGACGCGGTATCATCGATCGCCCGTACGGAGGCTCGTGTCGCGCGTCGTTGACACAGCCGCGGTTGACGATCTCCGTATACCTCTGTCACCGTCTATATGCGGTTTACTCTCCGACGGAAAGTCGGTAATTTCGAATAACTAATCGCCATTCGACATTCGATGCTGCGAAATCAAACGCGATACGAACGGTGTTGGAGTGGAGGACGCGACGTTGCCGTACGAATGCGGATAATAATAATTACATTCCTCGGATATACTTTATTTCCTACTACGAGTTTTCCTCTCCGTTGAGTAGCTGCGGATGTGCCACCGTGTGCGACGATGCCACCGGCACTTCGAACGTCGTCCCTCGGAGTCTATCCGAATATGAGGACTACGGGGCCCGGTGATGTTGACAATTTGATATTCCTACCTTTCGATTCCCTAGAGTAAATCGCATCGATACGTGGTGTTGCACCTTGTACAGTACGTCGAGTGCCTGCAGTCTGCCTGCTGTACGTACTATTTCCTTTCTTCGGATTCGCTCGATCGCGTGCATCCTGTGCGCGCGATGCAAATTGTAGGATCTACTTTTGACCGGATTACCAACGTATTGAGTAACCGGTATATCCCGCTGCGATATCCACTTTACGTGATCATCCTGCATTGTTATCGTTTCACGTACATACATACATGTACACGTACGGGTATGTTATACATGACGTACAGTTCTACCTACCCACGATTTGTTCTCCCCCGCGAGTCCTTCGCCGTTGACCAAGTGTACATACATACTTTTTCGTTTCCCGCTCCCGACGGAGGGGAAAATAAGTGAATAAATAAATTAATGTTTTTTTTTTTAAATATCATCATTCTCAATGGCGAATTTCCCAACGGTATGAAATTCGTTGGCGTTGTTGCTCAGAATACAGAAGTCGAAAAAATGTCAAATTAAAGAAAAAAAAAAAAGAAGAAATGTCCGCGGAGCAGGCGGCGGGGTGTTCGCAGGGTGAAAATTTGTTAGTTGTTAGTCGATCTATTTTAATTTCGAATCTCGGGAGTTTATACGGTTCGAAGTTAGTCGGGAAGTTTTCATTTGCTCGGTTCAGAGTCGGCGAGAAATCTCGACCGATTAAAATTATATATATAATAACGTATTATTTGACGTTCGGGTCGTAGGGGGCGGATGGGGGTGTGTTGGAGTCGCGGGGCCTGGAGCGCTGGGTTCGCGGCCCCGGCAGTCGGGTGTAATTCATAAATTCAAGAAACTATTAAAATCGTTCGCTAAATTAATTAATTAAGCTCTCAGCTTTCGCATAAACCTGCGCTACTCGTTATCGTAACAGCAGGAGCCGCTAGAATTTAGCACTTCGTCATCAACTGAACGAAGTATATAGTGAATAAATTTCACCTCTACAGGGTGTCTCGAGCGGCGAACTACTACGCGATTATTTCACCATACGTATGGTACGCGTAACGCTATCCAACGCGCCTCGTAAGCAATCATTTTTATCCAGAGGCGAAACTTTCGCCGCGTAAGAAACTGCGAGCGTCCCGTGACGAGTTCTGGGAAGCTTCGGAAGTGATATAATACATTGGGGCCGAGTGGGCACGCCGCGAGTTCGAGTGGGTGAGCCTCGCGGGGGAGTCGGGAGCGAACACCGCCTCGTTCCACCGACTCGTATGCGACCGGGGGCAAAAACTAAAATTGTATAATTTCGTCACCCGTTACACGCCCTCCGCCGCGACCACCGCCCGAGAGCAGCGTCGTCGCTACTGCGAGTTCCCCGCCCTTCCTGTTCCTTGCCCCTTCCGCGGGTCCTTGGGTCCGTTCTCCCGGCCTGTTGGCACAGCTTTACGAAGCCAATATATCTCAATGTTTTCAGAGCTATAATTAATTTATAGTACTGCAACTTTGAAACTTTGTAATTGAGCTCTTTTCACACCGTGTTCGTATAAAGCTTCGAGACTAGCGGCTCTAGGATTTCAATTTAGCCACGATCTCCTCCATTTCGCCATTTTTTTTCCCTTCATTTTTTCCCCGCTTTTTTCTACCCGCCTCTTAGCCATTCCTTTTTTTCCTCGTTCAACGCCACCCAGTTTCCGTCTACGTCTCGTTCTCATTCTAGCTGCAGGCCCGACGCGATCTTTTTACTGTAACGTTGGCCGATTCTAATTTTCAGCCCATCTTTTTTATTCTCTTACTTCTTTCTTTTTTTTTTTTTTTTTTTTTCTTCACTACCACTCTTTTTTTCTTACCGTACACATCTGACAATTTCCCCTTTTTCGAGCTCGCGTCGCTACCTATTTACTTCAAAAACTTGATTTTCATAATTTCACCACTTTGCAGAGTTACACGCATCCCGCCGCGGTTCGCTCATTACGGCTTTGTTCGTCGTGGCCACCTAATTTCGCTTTGACCGTGGTCGGCTTCATTCGCTACCCGGAAATCGATGTACTTATTTGGCGAAAATTCGGGACGTCATTACAAAGCATACGGGTAACGCGGTACGTCGGGTTTCCCCGCCCACCCCGCAAAGTCGAGTCTCGACCGTCACTCATAATTAAACAGACCCCCCCCCCCCCCTTCCGACTCCGCTCGCACGTACACACGTACGCGCATTGCCTTGTATGCGGCGTGTGTTATTACGCGGAGTTAGGTAGAACGGCTTATTTCTGAAGCCCCGGGACTTTAGCCTTTCAATTTATAACTTTAAAGTGCAATTTCTGGCAGCTCGAGCCGCTCTCGCGTTCTCCGGGCTTTTCAAAAAGACTGGAAGGCGGGACGGTAGGTACTGACTTCGGAATATTCTGCAGCTATAACCGGCTTCCACACACGCGTATCTTAAGTGCGCTCAGAGTACATGTGTATAACACGAGGTGTACGCGACACGTTCATACCTACGTACTTTCGTCCAAAGCGGTGTCGGTGGTGGAAAAAAAAAACAAATAATAAAAATAAACGAATGAATAAAAAAAAAAAAAACAAAGTACACGGTATATAAGTGCAGCCTGTTGAAAGCTTTTCGGAGGGAGTGTATTTGACGAGAATTGTCCATATGTATAATGTCACTATCGCGATCGACTGGAACGTCGCCGATCCCCCTGCTATAATTTATACCTCACCACGTTCACGCGGTCGCGAATACCTGAGCTACGTGTACCTGTTCACGTACATTTTATACCTCACGTGTGTGGGGCATATAATTGTAAGGTGAGAAAAATTTCCCGGTATTGCAAATCTGCTGCCAATTATGTCGCACGGCGTCTTCGGATTTTCTTCTATGCTGCGTCCCGCACGCCAATGTTATCGGACCAGAAAGTAGAAAAAACATTTAACGATCTATCAGTGGCTAATGACGGAATAATTGAATCGAATTTATGAGAGAAGGAAAAATTTCAGCAGTTTCTCTCTTTCTCTATCTCTTTCCGGAACCCTTGACCCGTGTCGGGAAAAAGGTTTCTTCCTTCGAACGGAAGCGTCTGGTTGGGTTTTTTGTCGGTGCATCTTTCGCGTTCTCCGAATCTCAGTTTTTCGTCGGAACTTGGTTTCGGATAATTCGAGACGGTCGGACCGACGGAATCCCTCGGAAATCCCTGAAATATCATCGCGGCGTCGGTCCTCTCCGGGCGCCACTCCTTCAACGTCGTAGGATTTTTTAATGGCCATTTGTTTTTTTTTCTCTCCTCCCCTCCCTTATTATTTTACTCTTATTCGCGTGATCGGTGGAATAACGCCGTGGAGGGAAAAGGAATTTAAACCGGGAACGAAAAACGGCGAGAAAACACACGCTCCTTCTACGGATCCCCCGGGATTTGCCTCGACAACGTTGGTGGGAAACTCCCCTCGTTTCTCCGGCTTTTACACTTCCCTCACCTCTTCGTTCTCAGCTTTTGGTCTTAACGGGGGTAGAGTCAAATTTCGCAAAGGCGAACCTCGTAAGGAAGACACACTTGGGAATCCGCTGAATATATATATATATATATACCTATATATGTATAGCTATGCATTTCTCGAATGTTTTTCACTTTCTTTTTTCTCTTCACTTTTTTCTCACCCTCTCCTTTATTGGTCCGAGGTGTCCGGGGCACTCCTGGGCGAACCGGGAGAAACGAGGGGCACACGAGGGGGTCGAAGCGGGGGTGGCGACCCGCCGCGGTGGGGGGGATCGCTCCCCGGGGAGTAGCTAGCGGTTCGCGTCCGTCCCCCTTGTTATCGGCGCGGCGGCGTTACACCACGTATACCTCCGAGACTCGAGACACTCGAGTCTCCGATGCCGAAGTCAGCACGTCGCGGAAGATTAAGCTCTTTAAAGCTCTCGCTGCCGGGTGGGTGGCGAGGAGAAACGAATATAAGGGGAGCTTTTACTATCCCGATCGACCGGGGAAAGAACGAACGACGACGAAGTGAGAAAGATCGCCGAAAAATAATAATTCCTATCCGCCCCCCCCCCCCCCCCCCGTCGCCCCCTTGGTTCGCCGTTCGCTTTTATTTTCCCTGCTCACCTCGACTCGTTACTCCGATAATTTGGGACAATCGGTGGGAGGAAATTGGTTCGCCGTTGTTCCTTCGATTTTCATTGGGCCTTGAAATATTTTCTCCCCTGTTGTTACCGGGCCGGTTTCGATCGGGCACGGTGAAAACACCTGACGATGAAATTTATTCGTTATTATCATACCGCGCGCGCGCAAAAAAAAAAAAGAAAGAAAATAACGATTACCGATAATTGAAAATCTCTCCGATCGTTACACACTTCGTGTATAACGTATACGGAGCTCGTTGAGTTCGGCTAAATTGAACGAACGAGGAGAACAAAAGGAGGGCGCGAAAAAAATATCGTTACGCACGAACGGAGGTAAACACGGCGGGCGGTACGCGTTTGTCGCAAGGTGATCTTGTAATTTTAGGAACTTGCATCTGTATGTATACAATTAATGAATCATCGATGCGATTGATCTCGAATTAATACGTTCGATGGGGATCGCTAATTGATTGAAAATTCTGATTCGACGAAACGTGTACGGATATACGGAAATTGATCGAGTTGCGTACGAGGATGGAAGTCAGGTGGATACGGGTATTTATTCATAAATGATGAATAACAACGGAAATGTCGTATGAGAGAAAGAGAAAGAGAGAGAGTGAGAGAGAGAGAGAGTGCGCGCGTAGGGAAGGAAAAAAGCTGGACGCGTTCACATTTCGCGATCGGGGAAAAGAGACAGCTGAACGGGGTGGCAAACAAAAGGGGGATTTAGAAGGGAGATATTTAACTGCCCGAGACGTCAACCTGGACACGTCCCCCGACCGCTCGTTTCACCGCTAGGTATTCAGCGTTTCTAACTAACGAATCCCACGGAACGACGCTCTCGCCTCCTTCGCTCCGCGAGGGCATCTCACCTTCCCCATTCCGTAGCCTACTACCGAACCGCGCGCGATTTGGGTCACCGCGTACGTGTTTAACCTACGTTTAATTATTAACACGGTTCGGGTCGAAGCGATTCGGCAAGGGTAGGAAAAATAAAGAAGAAGACGGAGTCTCCCCAACGGGCGAACGATATATCCGCTTTCGGTCGCGTTTTAACCGGGTTAGAGGGGAAAAAATGAAAAAAAACGAAAAAAAAAAGGTTCGGTAAAATCGGAAGGGTCGGCAGTCCCCTCTGTGTCCGGGGTGTAATTCGCGCGGGGGTTTTTCGAAGTGTGCGAAGTCAGATTTTCCATAACGATAACTTGGGGAGGTCGCTTATTCGTGCAGTGCGCGGCACACGGCGAATAATAAATAGTGATTCCCGTCGACGGGAGAGCCTCGATTTCCGCTACTTTTTTGCCCGGTTGTTTCATGTACCTGATACCTGCATCCGGGAATATGGATTTTCCGTCCCGTATACTCGACACTTTTTCAAGTTCGATTAACGTATACATATGTGCGTATGTTTATACCGCGTGTCCATTGTACACACACGTTTGAACCCCGTGTCTGTATCGCGTGGTCGAATTTCTCCGATATTCGCCCGGTGGCCTTGTGGGGATATTTGCTTTGTACGGAAATTCAGTCGCCTTTGATTTCAGGAATTCGCGAACCATAAGCTGATGAGGCAAACGTACGTCTATATGCCTACACGTTCGGAGGGCCTGTCCATTCCGAACATCTGTTTTTCAATTACACGGCGTACCCGCCAAGATTCAGCGATACGTACGGAATAAGGAGAATTTCTCTCAAAGGACGCGCTACAGGATCGAACAAAAATTAATCCGACAGAAAAAAATTCGAGCGAATCGCGAGCCGCGCTTCTGGTGTATTTACGTACGTAGGTTACAGTGCACCGTTTAACGCCGAAGGTCGATTCTCCTTTCGAAAATTTTCAGATTATTGAATTTCCACGGCGATAGAAAATTGGAGAATAAACTCGATAGCGAATTATCCGTTCCGGTGTCGCGCGCCAAATTATTATTCCCGAGTCTCAGGTGTATCGGGTTGGTTCAGTTTTGTCGTCGACTGTACGCAACGCCCGTACACAACGCTGGCTTAGCAGGAAGATCAGACCGTGCGTCAATTCGCGCTTCGATGATCAAAAATCAAGTATAAAGCTAAAGAGACGCTTTTGTGTCTCGTCACCCTTTTGTCTCGTCTGCTACCTCCGGGTGTCTCTTTTACTCCCTCCGCATCCGCCTTCTCTCGTTTCTTTTTTTTCTGTTTTTTTTTTTCTTTTCTCTCCATTTTCTTTCTTCTCTCTTTCTCTCTCTCGTCGCCTCTTTGTTCGTCGTACCGGGGTCGCACTTCACCCCCGTGTTGTTCGTCTGGAAGTCACCGCGTCGCGACGCGACGCCCTCGACTCTCGACTCTCGGGATATAGGAGGCTCTCTCGAACCGACGCCACGCGTCGTTGAATACCTTCCCACAGAGCGGAAAGCCAATTTTCAATGCCCGTTGATTTAAATAATTTCGACGAATCCTTCCCGATGAAAAATAATAATCCCCGGGTTGACGTTGATTCGCGGAAAACGAACCGAGCGACCGGAGCGTCTTGGGGGCACGCGAAAAGTTTAACGGGCGATTTTGAGCAACGGAGGTGGTTGGATCGGGTGGTAGGCGACGGGTGCAGAGGAAATGAACGATGCGAACGGTGTGGAGGAGGAATAGTTCTCCCTCACCGGAACTATACGCGTTGTACCGTATAACCGTGCACTCCATTCCTCGTTTCATTGTTTGTTTTTCATTCTATAGCGTTGCCCTTAGTTGCCCTTAGTTGCACCCGTAGGTTCGGAAATACCTTCCAATCTCGAGCGTAATATCGAAATTCAAAGTACGGTTAATTGAAAATTGCTGTCGAACCGACGCTCTCGCGATAGCGCAGCAGCAGCGGCGGCGGCATAGTAGTAACAGCGAGTATTATATAAATGCCATAGCGAGGCAACCGAGCAGCGGAATGAACCACATCCACCACACCCGTGGCACTCGCTGATAAATGACTTTGGCTTAGAACACTAATGGCGACTGAAGCTTCGGGGTTTTTCATCATTTTTTTTCCTTTTTTTTTCATTTTTTTTTTTCATTTTTTTTCTTTTACTCCTATTCCCCCCTTTTTTTTTCTCTTTCTTCCAGCCTAGTGACGACCGCTCGGGAATAAAGGCCGCCACCCGCTCTGCAGCTCCGCGGGGATATGAGCGATGTCAGCCAACCCAGGTGTGTGTCGAATCGCCCCCTCAAATCAAACAGATATTTGTGCGAGATAATGAAAAACAAAAAAAACAAAAAAAACGATTTTATCGGCGCTTACTTTTCCCCAATTCTTTTTTTTTTTTTTTTTTTCGCTTCTCCAATCACCGACTTAATTACCGTCATTTGTGCGAATACGTACAGATGGTGTGCCCTCTTTCTGCGACGTAATGTCGCGCGAGAGGATTATGAAATTTGTGTAAATTTAGAGAAATGTTAATTCAACGTTATTCGTCATTCGCGAAATCCAACAGCCGGCAGCATTT
This sequence comes from Athalia rosae, assembly GCF_917208135.1. NCBI lineage: Eukaryota > Metazoa > Arthropoda > Insecta > Hymenoptera > Athaliidae > Athalia > Athalia rosae. Next base: position 25,392,670 of record NC_064026.1, on the reverse strand, counting down.
TTCGTTGTAGTCTCGAAACTCGGTGGAGCTTTTGATCGTTTCTCATTTCTCATTGTACGGTCGGAAAGTTGAAGTTTTCTAAACAGCCTTTCGGGTCTAGTTGGGAAAACTTGGCTCCGCATGACACTGCAAGCCTAATAGCTATATGATCCATTTACGTGGAAAAGGTAATCGTGTCTGTTATCATTATTCGGATGGTGCGCAGGTATAATGGGCGTATAGGCAGAGAATGTGTCGGCGCATAATGATTATATATATATATGTATATACACATACTACCTTCATAGTACGAATACCTGCGTTCACACTTGTACCATGACCAGATGCAAAAGCTACCACATCGCAGCGATACACGTTACATGCATATTGTACACATATATCGACGAAGGTGTACGCTGCGCATATTGACCTGTGGTCTGCAATTTCGCTCGAATGAAATTCCCTGTACCGTGCGCCGGAGGAATCATCGCGTGCGACGTATAATTTAGCAGTCCCATTTCGTACCGTGAAAGTAATAAAATGAGTAAGACGCGCATAAATACGTGCGTGCGTCAACTGCGCGTATAACTCCGCGGCCCCGCGATGCAAAATTTTTCGAAACTTCGTGCCACGCAGACGTCTCATTCGCAGCGTAGCTCGCAACCAACGACGACCGATCCTTAGCGGGAAAATCATGAGGATTTCGAGAGAAATTAATTTTCTCTCGAAATGTATTATATATGTATATACATACATATATGTATACGGTGGTCTACGCCGTTGGGTCGAGAAGAATAATTCGTAAAAATACAAAGTTCCGGTATGACTTATGGCCCCGATATTTGTAGGATAGAGCGTTCTGACGTTTATTGCCAAAGTTGGATGTATATGTATACATATACGTATTATACGTTACATGTACACGGCGAACTCGTAGCTACATAACCGTATAGAGGGGTTACATTTTCTTCCTTACACGGTAGTCGCGTGGTGTTAACTCGTTGCGAGAATATGCCGAGCCGAGGGCGTAGAGTTTGACGGAAGATTTGTAGGCAGCCAAGGGAGGACGGTGAAAATAAGAGGAGGTAGAAAAAAAAAAAAAAATTGTCGAAAAGAGAAAAATAACGATAATAATAATATTCGGTAACATGTTCGACGAGGAAACGTAGAAAAAAAGAACAAACAAAAAAGAAATCGATCACCGTTTGAATTCCATTTTTTCTCTCGGCCATTATCTTCCGAAAAAAATTAAAGCTCTGCGATTCGTCGTAAATATGTATCTGTAGTGATGAAAAATTTCGGCAGGTTTCTTTGCCGGCTGACACGATGAACTGGACGGGCGTTCGGTGGTTATTGATGGATCGACAAATAACCCGTCTCGATTCATGTCACATTTTGGATAGATATAAAGCCGATAAACAACCGGAAGCTGCAAGTTTTATGGGAAAATGATATTTGAATAACGCCATAGTATAGGGCCACGAAGGGAGTGGCGTAAGGGATGAAAGAATGGAACGGAAAAAGAAATGAGAAATAGAAGAAAAAAAAATTAGACTACCGCGATGCAAAGTGGTTCGGTAAGAGATGACGTTGAGCAATCCTATGGTGAGCGAACGTTGGTGATGTTGAATTGTTTGATCAACGGGTGGAAATAACGGGGATTGATCGTTGAAAAGCGAAACGTCGAGAGGAATAGTTTTTCGTGAGCGGTGGTACAGATGGGGATGTACGATACGGGTGGGGGGGGGGGAGATCGCGGGGGAATATAAGCAAAGAAAATGGCGGCGCCAAGAACGCGGACGAAGAGCTACGGCCGGCCGTGCAGGGTGACGAAAAGGATATTAGAATGGGGTGGATGATATACCTATATTATACAGATAACGCGATGGTGTTTCTGGTGCAGAGACGGGACGCCGACGATGAAATTGTGGAGACGGAAGATGAGACGAGAAGAAAACGGTCCGGGGGTAGCGATTCGCCGGCGGTATAAGAGACCGCAAAATATTAAAATCGTAAATCATATCTCCGATATTCTGGCCGCTGGTTGCTACCTTACTACCCACCCCTCTTCCCTCCCGCCGGTTATACCGATCTTGGCGCAAATCGGGTTCCAGTTGTTTGGCGATAGATCTTCTTGAAAATAAGAAAATAAAGGGCCGGAAATACCTACTCCTTGAAGTTTCTCTAGATTCGTATACGTTGGCGCTGTATACCGTAGCCCCGTAGCACCACCTAGTTGTAAACAGCGTACAAGAGCCGCGCGTGTCTCCCAACCCCGCCTATACCTTCGACCCGACCGTCTAAAACCTTGTACATACCCCTTGGACCGCACGTTTCCAGTCCCCGCGGACGGAAGAAGGGCAGCTTTTCCATCGCCGCGTTTCTTGCGGACAAATATACAGTGTGCACAAGTCCGCGGATGTTGCGAGGACCGCAGTTTCGCCGCAGTTGATAACTTACTTTCAGCGCTCATAACTTTTATACGGTTGCGTTCTTCTCGACCGCGTGCCACCGCGTGCCCGCACCGACGTTTTCCTCACGCCGCACCCTTCGCCGCCGACTCCTCCCCCCCCCGTGAGAACCGCGAAACGAATGTTGTGAATTCCTCAAAACTTTGCACAATACGCGGCGAACTGCAGCGTCACGTACACGTGTGTGTACGTGTACGGCTCGAAGACGTAGGGGTATATAGAACCGCGGTAACTATTACACGTGATACATAGTACATCGCTCCGCCCGGTTTAACGGGATCTATACGTACACTCCCACGTAGCTTTGGGTGGCTTCGCTATCTCGTCGATATATCTGTTTCACCCTCTCTCACACATATATATATATATATATATATTGTACAGGTGGTACATATACGCTCCAGTCATCCCGCGATAACGATTAAGGCTCCATCAAAGAGCTTAACGTGTCGTCGTCCTCTTCCCAGCTTCCCAGCACTCAATACCACCGATATACGTATACGTATACACGTGAAGATCTTCGAGCACCGAGACGCTTCGGGAATCGAAATAAAAATTGATATCTACGCGTCGCTGCTGTGTAGGTGTAGGTATACGTAATATTTCATTTATACACAGATAAAAGCTATAATACGTAGAACGCGTATGTATACGTATACGCGATATTTTATACATAGAATATATATATATATATTAGATGTCCTTTGTCGGATACCATCACAATACCTTGTGCAGATTTGCTTCTTTTTCATTTTTTTTCATTTTTTTTCATTTTTTTTTTTTTTCCTCATCGCCGTACAGTCGACGCCGTTGCGTGGGATGGATTTATACGGCGAGACGATCTACCGACGTGCATGCGGGCGTTGTGGAAATTTAACTGGGATACAAGAGATCCGCTTACACAACCCATTTTCTATATAGGTGTCATAACCTTATAATATATATATATATATATATATATATGTATATGTATGTAAGTTACAACGCTACTCTTGTAGGTTCTCCGAAAGTTCAAACTTCGCGATTGACTCTCCCGCGGGATTCTGTACCCGAAGAAAGAAAGGAGAGAGAGAAAGAGAGAGAGAGAGAAAGAGAGTCCCAACCCTAATTACATTGCAGGTTCATGGCCAGGAAGTTTGAAGTACCGGTTGGAGTTGAAGCTTGTTCCTGGTGATCGGAAAGTTACGAATCGAGTGGTAATTCTCGTGGTTCGTCATTTCTATGGAGCTTTCACGTGCGCTCGCCTGCACCCTTGTTAGACCCGTTCGACGAAATCCTCACCTTTAAAATTTAATTGTTGAGCTTTCAGATTTCGGTGCCTGAATTTTTTTTCCGAAGGTACAGGTACCGACTGTAATACCTCCGATTGTAAGAGGTCGAAATTTTGGAAAATCCTAATCGCCGCGAACCCTCTTAATGATCTGTCATGATCGATTCATTGATTTATTGTTCGCAAGCGAAACAAAAGGTTTTTGTTAAATTCGACTCGACCGAGAAACAGCGCGACTACGCAAATCGACTAACAATCGGATCGATGCGAAACGGTGCAAGGACTGGTCGGGCGAAAAAAAGGATATCGCGATTTCGAAGTACCCGAAAGCGCGTAAACTATCTAAAAAAGTGGTAAAGTTCGATTGATTGTTATTTGAATTTTTGTAATCCCAACCGGATTACGTCGCAGTGGCAATTTTGAGTAACTTATAAGCGCGAGCGTTACCGCACGCAAATTCACGCGCGATATCCACTTGTTGTTGAACCGAGGTGTGCGGAGTTACTGTAATGTTACGTACAGCGGGACCATAGCTTGCAACTTTAGTGTAAGCATCGGGCGAAGTAACCGGCCGACTGTCAAAACATTGCTGTTTCTCAGTCCGTTAGACCCGTGACCCAGTTCTCGGCTCGCGCGGTAAGCAGTTTGCGGATTTCCAGATCCCGTCGTACACGTAATTCACCTCTTCTTCGCGTACGTACACGTTCACATCCGTATCTATATCCGAATCTATTTCTCTTCTATTTTCTCATTCCGATTTTGGCGTACCCCTTCGTCACGCGATGCGGCCTCGGATCGGATGAATCGATAATATTGTAAAAGAAATCGACGACGAAAAGTTTTCCCAACGATCGTATGTCGGTCGCGAGATCTATAGAGTACTCGCAGAGATTTCCCGTGGAATCGCTCTCCGGATAGGACGTAGATAATCCACTCTAGTGCCGAGAAATCCTTGAATATATTCAACGTTTCATTACCCCATATTAAGTTTATTGGCGAAAAAGAACGCGGGTAACCGGCATTGGAAAATATTGTTTTTCGCGGATACTGCGGGATTAACGTCGAGTGGGTGGTAATTTTAGCGGTGTGGAATTTTAGAGAAATTTTTTTCGATTTTTCCGAATTACTTCGGACGCTCCGATTGATCGTTAGATATGAATCGTTGTCTCATTCCCTCGCGTGGCGATGTGTAAATCGCACTTTTCGTACAATTCATCTGTTTCTATACATCGTCTATAATGGGCGTTAAAAAATTTCACCCAACGTAAAAAATCCCTCGTGACTCATATTCCACCTATATAAGTTTTCCGGGTACGCTGCACGGTCACTGAAATATATTTCACTTTTCTCCCAGAGAAATTTTTGCCACGTTTTATTAATCGTTACAATTTTTCTATTACGTAGAGCGCACGAACACTAAAACCCCGTTGTATTAACGGAGGAAGAAAAATTCCCCAGGGTTTCGAGTGGACACTAAATATAACAGCGTAACTGGAACACCGTTTGTAAAACGACAGAGTCAGCAAACTTTTGGCTTATACCCACCCTTCCGAAGTAATCGAGTAGATAACGTCTGACGACCGATGCTGCTGCTGCTGCTGCTGCTGCTGCTCCGCGAACCTGGAATGGAGGTCAGAATTTTGAGGTAAATTCGGATATATATACCTACGTACCTATCTAGCTACTCGAGATTCGCGGCGCAGAGTTGTTGACGATTTCCCGCACTGCAACCGGCGTCGAATGAACGAACGGAACGGGGGTGCGAGTATTGTCATACCCAGAGGATTACGTTCTCGAGGATTCGGTAGTGAAATCCCCGAGATTTCAGTCAGTTATAATATCTTACTCGTCTTGTGTAATCCCTTAGTTCTAGCTGTGTAATGTAAATAGAAGGAGAGCTTTTGACTCGTGTATGGGGTCCATCACTGAGTCCCGGGACACACGTGTTTACCTAGGCCGAGGTACGCGTATACCTAATTAAAAGTTTTTTCCAAAGATTACACAGCCCCTCGTGTAAACCGATCTTCCAAAATCTTCCAGCCTAACGTGACTTGATTCATTTTTTCGATACTACTTCAAATTGAGGGCTTTCGCAAGGAACTGTTCGAAAGGTCGGTGATAATTTTCCGAAAATAAATAAAAAAAAGATAAATATAAGTAAGAAGTGTTTGGTCTTCGAGAAATTTTTTCTTATTTCAAGACGCCTGCAGAGGGAACTATGAAAGACAAAAAAAAAAAAAAGGACGAAAGAAAAAACTGTGGATACATAATACATTATAATATAGTAGAAATGCCGCAGGGTTCTACAGGGATTGGGTGTCAAAATAAAGTATAGATATGTCTACGTATCCACGTTATATCGTCAAAATTTTTATCGAAGGGTTTCGTCAGACGCAGGAAATTTATTTTCGTGTCCTGTGGTATCCTTTTTTTTTGCGGGATCAATTTCGTACGACCCTGTACCTCTGCGGGTGTACACGTAGATGAGGTGTAGGTGTAAATTTTTGTTCGTTTGTTCGGTTTCTTTTTTTTTTTTTTTGTCGAACTCCAGTTTCAATATTAGAAAAGTTTGTATTTATTAACGACCAAAACTCCGAAAGCCGGGATTATGAGATATAATATAAACTCGCGAGGCACATAGATTTCTCGAAAATATTATTGTCGTATAGCTCTGTACCACCGAACAAGGACTACAGACAATATTGGGACGGTTGGAATTTCCCGTTAGAAATTCTCCGCCACATTGTGGGCGTCGTTCGATTACATTTCACGCCACCACCCGCGCACAATAATTTATTTATTTGACACTTTCGTGTACCGGTCGCATTTATCGTTCGTTGTATACGTATATATAGGTATTCCAAGCGACGAGGTTTCCTTTCGTTGTTTAAGTTCACCGAATTCGAACCGCGAGAGCGTTCGTCATTTAAATTTTCACCTCGCGAACGATTCGTTTGTTTTACACGTAGACCCCGTTTTACGAGCTCATCGTTATCGGCGATGGTGTGACATTTGTAACCTCGAACAACAAAAGATCTTGTGGAAATTTGAGAACCGTGTTATCGCAAGGTACAATTGTTGGTTGGTATTAGATTGTTCTTACGACATAACGATGCTTACAGATTTCCTTTTTTGCCACCCCGCTGTACTATGTGCCACGGTGGATGTGTGCACCCATGTCAGTGTATAGGTATAAGCTGCTAAAAGCGTTTTCAAGCTGTTCTACTCGTGCTACTTTCGAATGATTGATTCGACTCGATTCCCGCGTCGACAGCTACAAAAATCTTGCTCAAATGGAAGTTACATCGCTACAAAAGCGAGCGGGGAGATCGTTTTTTCGCGGGCGGTAACATATTCCGGATATCATTTTTCGTTTTCAACTTTCTTTTTAACATCAACAACTGAATGGAACTTGATTCGATATTTCTTTCTTTTATTTCTCTCCATTCACACCTCACCAACGGTACTATTAGTGCGAGCGGAAATATTTCTCTTTTTGCTATTCCCCCTCTGACTCTACAATGGTATGATCCCACATGTCGCATTTTATGTTCTCTTTCGACAGGTGCTCGACACAACGGAAAAACTGTGAAAAAACAGAATTGAATCGGCGTGACTGCAGCTGTTTGATGCTTGACTTGACCTATTATTCTATCTGCAAAAAGTACCGTACAAACGGTCATTGTTTCTACGAAAATTTGTGGGGCGCGATACCAACAAAAGGACAAGAAAGCCGTTAATATTTTCGAGTTTTCGATTTCGGAGATCGGTGAAAAGCTTCAAGGGGCGTAGGATCGTGTCGCCATTTTGTGGGGGGAGGACACGTCGAATTTTTGGAAGGTGTTTTCTCTAAAACGGCCGAAGCAATCTGAATGAAATTTGGAAGATCGTTAGAGAAAATTGGAATCAAGTCGCTAAATTCTGGATTTTGCAAAATTCGAAAAAAAAATTCATAGGAATCTACTTACCCTGTGAACTTGTTGAAATTTCTTCGATATTTACGCTCGACAGATCTCGAAATTCAGAGTTCGGCGACTATACATATAAGACCAAAACACACGAGATCGGTTCGGAGCTACGCTCTTTTCGTCTTCTGTGCGAGGTTAGGTTATCGTCGGTGTTGGCGCTATAGCGTCAACACTATAGCGTCCGTGCTATATCTCGAGTTATTCCGTCCGAAGGATTAACTGCCGGATACTTAGGCACATAAAAAGGCAAGTTTTCAATAGCGATTCAATTACGAGATGGAAGTAGAAAAAATCGTAAAAAGTTCCCTGCTCACCCTCTCACGTATTCACGTACACCCTTACACGCACCCGTGGGATAAACACAACAGTCGTAAAAAAAATGGATAAAGAAAAACAAAATAGAAGCGAGAGATTCGACGGCGTTAAGCTGGCAGCTGCTAAAAATGTTAAGCTTTTCCAGAATTTATCCGAGCTTAAGTCAACGCGGTTAACGCGGTTGCTAGATACAGGTAGCTACGTGTATCGCTGAGACTAAGCGTTAACTGTAGATTAGTAATTTTGATCAACGAGAAATAATATTGAGCGATATTTTATGGTTTTCATTATTTTTAAGCACATCAAACGCGCATGGGGATCGGAAGCTGTACAGGAGCGCACGGAATACGAGTACTTACGAGTTTGCTTGTTTAATCGGATTGGATACGGCGGAGGCGATTATGTTCCACTACGTGATTCTCAGCCGAAGTTGATTCGATGAAAAATTCTTCGCCTATCCGCAGGTACGGGAATCTCGAGAAAACTACAGACAGCCATTGGTGCTCCGTCCGGAGTAACGGACGATGAATAATGCGATTTACGAAGCTCCGAACTCCGCGAGCCCTCAACCCAATTTATTGGATCTATACCGAAATTTCGAACTCTATGGAGAGAAAAAGTCACGACAATTTTTCAGACAATGGTAATCATGGGATACATCCGTTCTATTAATACCGTAGAATAATCCTTTAACTCGTCCGCACCCCCGCAAGTTATGCGAGCGACGAGCGTTTGATATACGACGTTAATTAGCGAGGCAGATGCGGTTCGCGGAGGCCTGCAAAATGTCTTCGGATAGTTCACCTAATTCGGAGTGTTGCCGATATTTCGCCAACTCCGCGAGTTAAATTAACAGCGGGGCGAGCGTCAATCTTCGTCTCAAGTTTCAATCGTTCGTAGAAATCGGAAACATGCCCCGGAGGGAGACCTCCTTCGCAACGCAAACTATACACATCAAACTTTACATCTTTGCAGTTGCATGGTTTGAGGCGGGCGAGAAATATACCTTCTTGATGGTTACGTTAACCGGTGTAAGTTGTACGGCTGTAGTACCACCATGTGAAATTCCGCATCGCGCGCGGCGCTTATCTTGTTATACTTCAACAAACACTCCGTGCACTCTGCTGCGGAGAGTAAAGCGAAATACATTTTCTAGAAAGTTACCCTCTACGCCCGGACGTAGCCGGGGTGTAAATTAAAAATTTTCCAAAGAGGAATTCAGGTGCACAATATTAACTTTATAAATTGTGAATCACGGGGGGCTGCTCTAATAATTTATCACAAGCGAATTTCAAGGAGATTTCGAATCCCTACGGACGTTCAATTGTTAATTCACGATCAAATTATATGTACGTATATATATATATATATATATATATATATATATCGTTACTGGGAATCGACCCGTGTAGGGCATTCGCGATTAATTATTCAGATATAAATCTTCCTCGGATGTTTTGTACGGTACAATAATAACGCCGAGGGAATTCGTTACGTCACCGTGATAGGCCAGCTCTGCTTAATTATAGGAGCAGCTCATTAGAAATTTACAACAACACGGTCCTACGTTTCAAATGTTAAATACCGGCAATCCGATCCCTCGAGTCAGACCTCGGAGCTTCGAGTTTCGAGCGGCTTCGTCTACGTGCTGTGTACACACGCGTCTATATATAAAATGACTTTCCGCAAAATTCAAGTCTACTGCCACATCTTTCACCGGTCACTTCGATCCGAGCCTCGAATGTTTCGGTTATCTGAATTTCGGGCGTACCGACGAACGATGTAAATATTTACGACAAAACTACGTGGTACGATGTTCTGGAAATTTTGCTTTGGAAATCAATGTAAATCGTGCAGCCGCGTAGATACACATACCTTCACCCGAGCTTCCAGAGTTCGAGACTCCGCTGCGACGTACCCAAGTCCTGCGTCTATAGTCTAGACAGTAACCGCAAACTTATGGTACCGACATGATGCGAAGTCAGAAGTTTAATTTTGAACTTTCCCCAAGTCTCCGTAGCTCTGAAAATGGTTCCCTCTTCTCCTTCTCCTCAGGAGAACATGGATAAGCTTTCAGGGCTCAGAACGAGCGGGGTGTTTCAAAATTTAATCGTATAATAGTTCTCCAGACCACGCGTTCGGTTTGCCGAAATTCACTTCACAACGTAGTTACCCCTACATTCCGCCCCGATAGATCCGTAACATCGCGATCGGAACGGACAGTCGCGATTGGCGGACAGGAAACAAATTTATCAGTTCCACGGCTCCGCTACACTCGGGCCAGATCCGTCCACCCTCGTCGAAATTACTGGAGAAGATTCGGCGTCACTTTTCGCGCTCACGAGCTAAATTACCTGAACGGGTTATCGCTGATCCCGCAGCGATGAAAATGACGGACGAACGGATCCGAAGCGAGACTACCAGGTCTTTTTGTTTCTATCGGCCGTCCGGGACTTGGAGTAGGGTCGTGACACGGATATCGGCCGGTTATAGTTTGGAAAGAAACGCACAAAAAAACAAAGTATACGTCTGTCTAGGAATATCGGGCGATTGAGGTGATACTTTTTCATTTACCTTGTTCTCTTCCATTTTTGTCCCTGTCCAATGTCCCCGGCTTGAAAGCATTCTTCAACTGGAATTATTTTATTCTATTACAAAGTTGAGGGTAATGGAAAAACACAATATTTTATATTTTTCTCATTTTTATTTAGTAAACATCATAATTGCCATATTTACAATACCCAACTACCTTCACGTGTGACTGCAGTGTAGGTAGATATTATGTATACAGGTATATATTTTTTTTTGTTCTTTGTTAGATAAAATCTACATTTATAATATCCATATAATATATATATATACCGTCGATTCACATTGTTTTCTTTGTTGTTCAAAACTTTATTTCTCATCTCTCTTTTTTTTAATTTTATTTATTTATTCATTTATTTTTCTTCACTTTTTTTTTTTTTTTTTCGTCTAATCTTCATTATATTCTTCTCTTTTAAAATTTTAATCGTACAACACAGAAATTAATAACAGCCCTTGTGTGATACAATATATAGTTTCAATTAATTTTTGCCTATTTAACGTACAGAGATTTTTATCTAAAAAGTCTGAACCCACCCATTCAGTTACTCCGTAATGGAATATCAAATTATTACTATATTCTCACCTCATGCTCTATAACGAAACAAAGATATTCAAATCATCATTTAATAATTTACCATCCATCGGTCGTATTCATCCTTTTATTTTCCTCAATGAAACCCCGTATATTCCATCAAAAGTGAATTATTTTACATGTACTTTATTTATCAATTTTATTTTATACTCTTTCTCTCAAACCCCATACATGTTCAGACTTCAGAGCATTCGTACTGCCACGTATGTATGTACGTACGTAACGGTAAATATCGGTGTCGTGAATGATAATAATAATCACAATAATAATGATAATGATAATAAATAATGATGATAATAATTGTTATTCATTACGTTATGGTACAAGACTATGTACATATACATTCCGTGCTGCGTCCCGACGCCATTACCAGTAAGGATTGCGATTCGAAACAATTTTATTAACAACGTACACACACGTAACGTTCGAGCTAACTTTATGGTATAACTACAGAGGTATACACGCCAACAAAGCTGTTGTGTCAAAAGTGTCGTTGAGCGATTGTAGGTGTTGGGGGGAATTTAAAAATGAGGGGGGGGGGGGGAAGGGGGGGAATTTGTTTGGGAATACATGTCCCGAATCGTATACCAAGCGATTATCAATAATTGTTTATCGCGTGTTGTTGATCGAGGCTAAACGGGCGAGTGTGCGATGACATTAACGTTGTACATTTTCGTTCACTCTTGTCACATCGAACGGTAAATCTGCGATACCCACTTGTGCGTATACCTGCATATACGCACACGTACAATATGTAAATTTGCACACACGTACACGCATAAATATCAAATCTGGTATTAGCGTTCGGATTTAGCAGCAGTTTGACGCTGATTACAAGCTATCAATTAGTAGGGTTTGTGTTTGTGTTTTTTTTTTTTTTCTTTTTTTTCTTTGTTTCCATACAGGGAACGGGTGGAAGGGGGGGGGGGGGGGGGCAAAATGGGCCCCCGAACATTCAGCGAATCGACACCAACGACGTGGCAATGGACTTGAAAAATGTAAAACGAAATGAAAGAATTATATCATGGAAATTTTTTCGGGGAGCCCGTTTTGCCAGAAACTTAAAGATGTTGGATTTTCGACTAACGCGTCATAGTAATTTCAAAAACGTAGCAAGAGACCGAAAATAAGTAAATTGAGCTAAAAAAAAAAAAAAAAAAAAAAAAAAACAAGATATGGGCCATTTGTTCTCAAGAGGCCCATTTTGCCCCCCTCCCCCCGTTCAATAGTGTTTGTTATTTAATTAATTGCTGACATTTACATCGAGGATATGTACAAAATAATTAGAGACACCAAAAGACAACTCGATGACAGAATAGGTCCCGCTGTTCCGGTTTGCATCGCCTCCGGCCGTTCTCCTGCAACATGCCCAAATATATAGATTTGGATGGGCGTATACGTATGTACGTACGTATATGAATCGCAACGGAGTCGTTTCCATCGTTAACTACGTTTCGACGTTCGCACGGTCACCGCGTGCACTCCAAATTCGGCTGCATCTGTGTATCTCCGTTTAGCTTCGTTCGAAGTCACTTTGCACACCTTGTAAGCACCTAAATGCGACGCGCCACTCGGAATTTCAAACATCCAATGCAAAAGTGGGTCACGAGCTTAATCAAACTTTATAACGACCGATTATACGCCGCTCCTATATCGAAGATAATTAGGGGGAGGGAGGAAATCGGGAGGCTCGAGGGGTTGATATGCACCAGTGACGAGGAAGTTTCGAAGATCGATTGTACAAATTTTGAAGTAAAAATTAATTTCCTCCGAAATGTGTTTGTAGTTGTTCGAAACAATTACCTCAGAGCAAACGATAAATTTGACGGGGTACTAAAAAAACGTTGGGAGAATTAAGTTTTTCGTTTTTTTTTTTTTTTTTTTTTTGTTTTTTTTGTTTTTTTTTATCCCGCAAGTACATTAGCATAAGTTCGAAGAAGTATTACTACAGCTAGGCTACCGTAAGATTAATTGACATCGATTTCGGGTGGGGCACCCCAGATCGATTTATATGCGGTTTAAGAATCGGGAACGACGAATTGGCACGTGCCAATTTTAGGGGCTGGTGCTTGTCAAAAGAAATTACGATTGAGCCCGAACGTCGGGATGAAAATTTCCAATCACGTATCGACACCAAAGATTGAATTTTTCTTCTTATTTCATTTGATTTTTTTTTTTTTTTTATCCCTCTTCAGAAAAGTAACCGCCGCCTCACGCGCGGTACTCAGAGCTGTGGCAGTGAGATAAAAAAAAATTAATTGGTTCTTTCCTCGTTTATTTAAAAAAAAAAAAAAATGTTTCTTTCGCTCGATCAATCGAAATCAGTGAAAGAGTTTTCTTTTCTTTTTTCCATCTACTTTTACATCAAGCGAGTATAAAGTTAAGCCTCTGGTGGCACCGTAAATCGGCTCAAGTGAAAAAAAAAGTAAACAAAAACGAGAAAAAAAATCGTAAGGTTCCAAAGTTTGTCGATGTACGGTCTATAGTGTATAGATACTTTTTCTTAAACTTTTCACGCTGCGGACCGCAAAATTTGTACGATTAATTCTGTGTAATTTATAAAACGCGCCAGACGATAACGAGTTGCGCCTTATCAAAAGCCTCCCAAAGACTAATCCGAAAGCGTTTTGAATTCCTCAGCGTATTCTTAGAAATGTTTCTCGGTGTGGTGACAAAAACGTAAGAATTCGACGTTGAATAAATAAAAAGAATTTTAGAAATGAAACAACGGCATACCGTCAACGAGACGACGCGAATGAACCGCTTGAACGTTAAAACGGGGGGCGGCCAGGTTGTCGGCTGAAAGAACGATTTGACAGCGAATCGGGGGGGGGGGGACTCCCTCGCGTTCCCACGCGATACGCAATTGATTGTAAGTACGTACTGCGATATTACGGAAGAGAAGCCTTCGGGAATTCGAGTATTTTGAATTTTTCAATAGCGCGGTGTGGAAGGTTTGCGGGTAAAATAAAATGTTGCCCTCGAATGATTGAGTTGAGTGAATTTCGCCTCGTTTTTCTACTCTTACGTTATTTTCGAGACTCACCGTTGAGAACGTGAACTCTGACGGAAGCCATGTCCGCGTTGCTCGGCTTGCATCCGTACTCCCCCGAATCCGAGGGCTGAGCGGCCTGAATCAGCAGCCAGGAATTGGTGACGTCATTCCCCTTCTCCGTAATCACCGATACTCCGCCTCTGGGACTATCGTAGCTCAGAGTTCTCTGATTGTAATACCAAAATATGTAAGTCGGTGGTTCCGAACTGAAATGGATCGCACAGGTCAAGTTTATGGTGCTCCCCGCGCCCACGTAGAGCTCCGGACCTCCGAGTATCGTCGCCGTCGGCACTGGTCAACATGAAAGAGAAGAATGTGAAGAAACACGTTCGGCGAGCGGGGGGAGCGGAGTCGGGACAACTCCACCTCCGACCCGATCGAATCGACGGAGATGATTTTAATGAGGGTAATTTGGTCGGGTGTGTTCGAACGTATTCCCTTGTCAGTCGGGTCGGCTGCGGGGGGGTGGGGGGGGGGGGAAGGGAGATGAATTTTGCGCAGAGAATGGTCGTCGGGTCAATCGATCAGGTCATGTTTACGGTAGGGCATGGTCTCTCGTCTGTTTGTCCGAACGTTAGCGGAGGCGCGCGTGATTGTCGTGGGTGTCGTTAGCTTAGGCCAACGGATTAATCAGCGTTACCCCAAGAGAGGACGACGTGTAGCCTGATTCCGATCGAACCCCGGCGACCCGGTGGGGCGGAGAAAACCCGAATTCCCGGATATTGAAAATCGTACGATTCAACCCCCGTTCCGTCACCTCTGCCGACATCGCCGTCTGATCGGGTACGTCGTGCCGTACGTGTGTCAAAAGTGAAAAGGGGCAGCGATCTTCGATAACGCAACGGAATTGACGTTATTACTCGGCCGCGTGTATACAACCTAAACGGTATTACGTAGCCTGTAACACCAGACGATAACTCAAATTTCGATAAAAAATTACAAACCTCCGCAAAGCGGATTGTGTGTACCGCGATTTATTCCACGAGTCGTTTAACGTACGTCCCTTCGTATCGAATCCCTGGACTCGTTTTCGTTTCGGTTTTTCCATGATTCCCACATACGATACGCCGAAAATTTCGCGAATTTCGTCATCGAATCGCCTTTTTCATTTTCAGATTTCAATTGTCTTTCTTTTTTTTTCTTTTCTTTCGCTTCTCTGTACTCCAACTCACCGACAACGTTGAGATAAAAGTGGTGGGACTTTAGTGGAACGGTTGATATCTGGCACTCGTAGATTCCTTGGTCTCGTTCCTGTGCCCATTTTATGCATAGCGTCCATTCCGACCATTCGCTATTCTGCCCGGAATTTTGGGCGGGCAACGCCTGAAACCGCTGGTCGCTCGTGTAAGTGTAAGCTCCGGCGGTGAGGATGTGTATATCTCGATGTCTCACCCAGGACACCTTCGGATCAGACGAACATTAAATATCGACATGATTCACCTGCTCGTCCGGCGAGAGAGAGAGAGAGAGAGAGAGGGAGAATTTTTTCAAATCGCAACAGTTGGATCATTATTCTAGTTATTATCGTCATTGTTGGAATCCTTCCGTTTCGCGAGAAATGGAGATCGGACGCCGGCTACACTTTTCGCGGAAATCTACGATCCGAAATCCTAGCTGATCCTTTTGAGAGCGCATCTCTCCACCACCGAGTTTTTCCGATTAAGTATCGCGCGACGGCGGTGGTGGTTGACGCAAAAAATGGTAAATAGTCAGATTACGGAGAAAGAGAGAGAGAGAGAGAGAGTGAGAGATTAGAGAGAAAAAAAAAAAAAAATAATTACGCGACGGAAGTGTCTATCGAATTGCAAAGGCCACCGGAGATTGCCGACTCAAAGGTCCGCGCTCCGTAAAGGATTTTTGAGCGAAGGGGTATAACTCCGCAATTTTGTCGCTGTGACGTGCGGTTGAGATAATTTACCGTTATAAAAAATTTGTAAATTCACTCCAGCTCAATCGATCGCTGGTAATAGGAGAGACCCGACGTTACACGCCGCGCGCCGTAGCGAAACGCGTCGCGAATATGATCATTTCACGCCCTGAATTGAAACGCGGAGCAATCGTTCGCGGTGAGACGGGGGGGGGGGGGGGGGGGGCGAACCGTTCGAAATTGATTGTAACGAGTAATCGTGAATTCAGAGGCCGTTCTGATTGATTATGTGATTATCGTTGACCGCTCCGCTAATCTCCTCGCTCCCCGTCGTCGGTCCGGCGTGTAGAATTGAATTACATAAATGCCAAGGGAGGATCGAATTGCAAGCAGATCACCGGTTCGCGTTAACGAACAAAGCGAATCGAAAGCTAGATATACCCGCCCGATGCGGATAACATTATCATCCGGTTAAAATATATTATAAATGCATTTATGTGTATACATATACATATACACGTATCGTACAAACTTCCTGCCGGATTCCAGCAGCTTCGTATATGTATATTCGAATTTACGTAACCGCGCTGCAACTCCTCTATGCACTCGTGTGCGTCGTTTGTCAATTGAACATGGCGAACGACGTCCGGGTTGCGAAATTTCAGCGCCGTTAATGAAATATCATCGCCCCCGACTTGCGGGTTTCGTCGCGATTCCCGAATCACGCGCATCCCTCGACTCTCCCCCTCTGATTCAGTGAGTGTGTGTCTTACGGTTTTATCGGCGAGATTTCGGACTCTGCACGTGAGATAGGCCGTCTTGCCGATGAGAGCCGTCACGTTGGTCGGTTGACTGAGGTCGAAGGTCGGTTCGACCTTCGCTTTCCCCCCGGATCCCGAGAGGTCCAGGAGCTGCTGTCGAGGTCTCGCCTGGTTCGGATGTCTTTCCGAAGTGTCGGTACCACGGTCTCCCATGCTCAGAGTATCTGGAAGACGAAAATCACGTGTCGGTTATGCGCGATGCGTTTCAATTGTCGTTTCAGCCGCACGACGAATCTCGGACAATCGATTACTCTCATTGCGATAAATCCGAGTCTTTACCGATGTCAAATTTTCGTCAATTAGGTACGGCAAATTTTTTCGTTCTCTCGCTCTTGGTTTCGTATTATTTCAGGTCGGTTACGTACGGTGTTTTATCTGCACCGCGTTGGTTCGGTTCGGCGCACAAGCCGCGCGGAAGCTTTCTCGAAAATTTCATACGATTCCAGAGAGTTGGGTAAAGCTTCGGGGGGGTATATGGAAAGAAGAGAAAGTAGATAAAAAGATAAACGAACCGTGATTTTTCGGCGCTTCGTCTACTGCAGCCTCCGTCCGGTAAAAGAAATATGGCGGGGCTGTGCCACGTATATACCTACGTTATACGTTCCCTTGTTTTATTTCGATTGAATACGTCCCGCATAATAATACCGCATTTTACGGCTTTCCCAGATTAATTGCTTGCGGTGAATAAATTCCGTTTCATTTTCGAATACGGTTTTTCGTTATATACGGTTATAGCGGTACGCCGACTCCACCGAACGGATTCTCTACAGTTCCGAAAATTCTTTTCAACTTTTTTCTACCTTGATATATCTTGCGACAAGTCGGTAATTTTTTTTATTCAAAATTCACTCTCAAGACCATCGATTGCACGTGAATTGTCGAATTCCACAGCGAGTTGTTCCGTCACGAAATCCAAACACTTGGATCACAAGTGAAGAGGGTTGCGCCCTTATTAGCGAATTGCAATTAAGAAGTCGATGATTCGACTTGAAAAGCGAGTTCGCGTAATTAAAAAAACAATCCAAAACAAACAAAAAAAAAAATGAGAATATCAAAATCAGTTTCATTGGTGGATTTTATCATCGGGGGGGGAGAAATATAGAGTTACATTTCGAGTGACCGTGTAAACCGCGATATAAAAATTTTTAGGGTAGGTACGCAACCCCGTAAAATCCGTTTCAAATTTATGGGATTTTATTAGAATTTCGAATTCACGGTTAAAAAAAAAAAAAAGAAAAAAAAACATACATATAACGTTCGGTGTAGGTATGTATATTGTAAATATTCGTCGCGGGTATAAATCGATTATCGGAATGAGAATATCAACAAGATCGAATGGAGCCCTCCATAAATTTAATACTCGTTACTTGAGCCGGTTGGGTGCCTCTGCGGTACTTCGGCGAAGGAAACGGGCTTAGGGTCGCCTCCCTAAATAGCGGCGATCCGTTCCACAGCCACCTCAAAGTTATGACGGGCTGCAGGGTCAAGTAATTACACGCGTTACCGGTGACCTGTGAACCTGCGGGATTTCTCGGCCCCGTCTCAACGCGACCATATACCGCGCTGGAATTCAACGAACCTCCAATCAAAATCGTAAAAGTATAAAGACGCGCTCTTTATAAAACTAATTTCCTTTGACATCCCGTCTAACCTCACCCCGCGCACCTCCGGCTCACCCGGCCATCCTTTTACGGAGACTTCAGGGGCCGGCCTTGTAACGGAATAAAAGAGAGTAAGGAAAAGAAAATGTTTTTCCTTTTTTCCCCCGTCTTTTTTAGTACCGCAAACGCCGAAGGTTCTTCTGCAATAAATCCCCGATGCTTTATTCAGGGACGTGCGTGTATAGCTACTGGTACCACGAAATGTACGTCCTACAGGTACGTGTTACAGATACATACGTACACCCTGTGATTTGAATTTTCGGATAAATAACGTATTATAATATCCATAATGTATATCGATTCGGGAGAGTCAATTTCCATCTCCGCCGCGCGTGACACGACGATGAGATTATATAATGCATATACTCTCGAAATTGCTCGTCCCGAAATACAGATGAAATATAGATAACGTCGTTGATACGTCACCCCCATTTCTCTGCGGGTACCAACGGTTATTGTCCCGATACTAAAGGTTACGACCCAACGCGAACCCGCGTCCGAAGTCCGTCGACCGTTCCACCGACGCGTTTGCCGGTTAGAGCGTATGTATGCGTAAATACGTTTTATCGTCGGTAGCGTCGTGTACCTCTTGACGGTCAGGTGTAGGGTAGAGAGCCGGAATGCAGGGGAAAAGTCAGCTAGGCTCGTGGGAGGCGAAGTTGGCAAAAGTTGTCGAGCGTTCCGACTCGAGAGTGTTAAGAGAGTATAAACGATGGGAAATTAACGTCTTCGCGGGGGCCGGGCCAGCAGCCCTTTTCGTCGCTCCGTTGAGCTTTTTTCCTCCCCTTCTTATCACGTTGGCGGGGTTCTCATCTCTTCCGAGGAGAGCGGGTAAAACAAAGAGAAACAAGAGGAGATAAGAATTTAATTTCGGGGTCGATATAACCGCGAGTTACTTCGCCATTTCTCTCTAGTTTTTTGAAAATATTTTCATTCGAACGTTCCAACGATAATTGCGTTCGGTAGCGGTAATAACCCGGAGAGGTGAAAAACCCGGATGACCTGGTTACCGCACGCCGTCCAAAGAGTATTGGAATTGATACTCCCTTTCGCCGACACTTCATAATACCGCTATCGCTAACAACCCCCTGCATATAACCGGGTAAGAAAAATCGCGAGCTTTTTTCCTCGGTTGTATAAAAGCGCTCAGACTTTATGCCCGACGAACGAACGACCGGGCTGTACTCGACCCGGACCCCGTTAATTGATCTTCACTCACAAAGGAGGAAACCAGAAGAGAGAAAACGACGAAATAACGAATTTTCCCACGATTACTTGCTTTCGTAGACCTCGCGTTGTCGCGTACTCTATTAAGAGCGATATTTTTGTCGCGCGAGGTTGTTTTTTTTTCTCTTTCTTCCCTTCGAGTCCGTGGCAAGGAACCAACCGACCGACTTCGACGCGCGTACGTATGCAAAAGGGGCAAAGGAATGTCGGTGAGTTAAATTTTATTTATGAACCGCCGCTGACGTTAAACGGAGTATAATAAAAGTTGGGCGAAATTTTTCTCTATCTCTGCAGTATGTTTATCCGAAAGAAGAAAATACCATTGGCAGGGAAAAGTTCCTCGACACGGTAGACGCGCGACCGCCTGCAGAGCGTCCGTCTCTTCGTTGCAACCCCATTTCTATCCTGTATACGTACATACGTACACACACACACACACACACACACACACAGAGTACACTCCCGCCGTGTAATACCAAATCTCGGTTCTATTTTCTATCGTTATTCCGACGCATTCACGGAGACTTTTATTCCATTCTATGTATCTATTGAAATACGAAGAAAAACGAAGCAACTTTTATCCGCTGGTTGTACCCAACGATACACGTGAACGGAATAAGGTATGCTATAAATATAATAATGGAGCGAACCTTCGGATTCTGTCGTTCGAGTAACCGTCTCGGGAAACAAAAAATCAAATAAAAGAAATGAATAAAAAACGGAGCTCGGAATTCCTCGCCACATAGACACCCCGAAGCGTGAACGACGCTCGTCTCGAAGGCGGATATGCGCCGTATCGTCGAAACATTCCGCATCGCGACGATGGAGAATCTCACCGTACGAAAATATTCTTTTTTCCCTCGATTGTTTTCTCTTTCACACGTCGGGCGGCCGACGCACCGTCTTTCCGAGCGTTTATCCCGGCTGTAAAAATCAGGGATAGAGATTATCGCGTATATGTGTACGCCTATAGGTGGCGGATAATATCGTTTCCGCGAAGCGTCGCCGGGGCGACTCGCACCCGGAACACGGTGGGTGGTTCGGTGATAAAACTGTGCATAACCGAGGCGAGAAAAATTGAAGGACGCTCAAGATAATGGCTCAAGGTCTGCAGCGTCGTTACGGGAGAACGTTGAGGCTTCGCCCGGAGCTTTCGGATCCCTGGGGGGCGGGAGAAAGGGAGAAAGGGAAAGGGAAAGGGAGAGTCTGGGACGTGTTTGGGGTCCCGGGAGCTGGAATATGACTCTACTCTCCTTCTCATCTTCCCGGTGGCTCTTCCACGCCTCGTATAACGGGATATTCGGACACCCTAACGCGAGGCACGCGAGGTACGTCGCCTAACGACGCTTCAATTAATGTTCGAACCACTTTCTTCGGGCAAATGGTCATCTCCGAGAGACCAAATTGAACCGCTCGATCTCCTGCCCCGGCAAAGATACCGCCCCGGCACGAGCTTCGAAGAAAGCTTGGTAAATTCCCTGCTCCCGACGGATTCATTTTACCTTTATTATTGTATACGTTAAATTTATCCAAGTCATGTGATATCGATATTTACGACCCGAGCGCTTCGAACTAATTTTATCCCACCGGCGCGGGATCGACCGGAATCGGCGCGTATGAAATAAAAAATTCATTTTTTTTTATAAAAGCTTCTTCAAATGCAGAGTAATCTCATTTGTTACAAAACGTCGCGCGCTTGTTGTAAAGCAAGGACTTTCGTCGAGTCGATTACTTTATCCTGAGTTTATTACATTCTTCAATTTTGTCATTTTTGCTACGCGACGTTGTACCGCACGATCCCTATTTTTGAACCTTGGTTATACTCTGTGCGGAGTAATTTCCCACGGTATTCAGAGTAGGTACGGAAAACCGTCACGCGACGACCTCCACTCTACGGAGCGGTGACGCTATCGCGATCGCCGTAGTTTTGTCGGGCTGTTGGGTACGAAAAAAGTGCGTAAGGAAATGCGACGACGCGAACATCTTTTTCCACTTTATTTCCGTCGTCGTTCAGTTTTTTTACCGAACGTCGATCGCTTTACTATTTCGTTTGTACATCGTATTCGGTATATTCGACATAAAAAACACCTCCACCCGATTCGTCGACTCTTCTACGCGTACGTACGTACGTTACCGAATCTGAGATGGGCGTGCGAGGATTCGTCGCAAATTTTTCCATTACTTTCGGAGGTGTAAAGTAGCCGCGTAATAACGCGTGCGTGAAGGGAAAGAAAAATAAAAAAAAAAAATAAAAAAAAAAAAAAAAATCGGAACACATCCTCCCTCCTTGTGCGAGCATCTCGAAATTCGAAATATTCAGCGAACGCACGGCTATTCTCCCTCTATACCGAGCTACGAGGGCAAAGGATTTTGCCGTTTGATTCCCTCGGGGATAAAAGGAGGAGAAAAGAAAAGGGGGGAAAAAATATATATATATATATATATAGGGGTTGGAAAGAGAAAAACGGAAAATAACGCATGATTTGATTCGGTATAGAATTCTCGACGAAGCTCGCGCGACCAGAGCTGAATTTTTGATAGATCTGTAAACAGAACCGTAAATATACGTTTGATATCACACGCGGGCATATACCACACCGCACATGAACAGCGCGATGAATTTTGCATTTGAATTCCGTACGTCTGTAACGCGGTATGGAGACTAATTGTATCAGTCGCGGCTGGTTTCAATTAATCGTATATGGTATACAAGGTCGTCGTAACGTTAAGAATATGTACCCGCGTTTGCGCACCGTGGTGCAGATTGTGGAACGGAGATTATTCTCATATCGTTCGTTTTTCGTCCGCGAAACCTTACGCGGTTTTTATTCGTTAATTGAAAGTCCCGCTTTGATAATCGGCTGCTTATATAATTACGAAGTTCCGTTAAAACGACAAAGAAAACTAGAATCCTCCAAAAGACCTTTTACTCGCATTCCTTTTCACATAGTGTACTCTTATTTTCTCCAGACGGTAAACGAAGCCCAAAACATCTGAGGACGCTAAGTCCACTTTATATAATACTTAAACTGTGAGCTTCTCAAAAGACTCTCTCTTTGACTTTCTTTCATAAAACGTGGCCTCCTCCTCGCTCGTATTCTTTGTGCTCACGTGGAGCTTCGTGCAATATTTCAAAAACGCTCGCCGCACGCGTACGTCGTTATACAGACCTCGGTGAAAAGGACACGTACACAAACTGATACGGGTATATTACACATACATATATGTATGTACACTCTCACGTAACTACAATACAACGCGCGCTCGTTGAACTCGCTAATTTGACAAACTGATCGCGAGACGTCTGCATCCCCGATTCCTCGCTCCTATAGGAATTATGGAAGGTTGTACCTCCACCGGAGGCAGCTGTGGGTTCGCGTACCAGATATCGCCGGGGGTAGGCTGAGGTGAGGGGGGAGAAATATCTCTTTGGTTAAGACGATTTGGGTGTCCGCTTTCCCGACTCTCCTTGATTTACGCGTTTGTACGGCAGAGGCAGACTAATCAGCCGTTTCAGATTTCTCAAAGTCACGTCGACTTACGGAGGTGACGGCTGGTGCCGGATCGGCCGAATCAAAGTCCAAAGTCTCGCCGAGGGTCGACGAGATTGCGATACAAGGTACTGCCGAACGAGGCTTACGCCGCGAGAGATACAGCGGCTTATTGTTGAGTAGGGGTGAGTCTCGTCCGCGGTACGGCGAAGAAGAACCGCGTGAAAAAGGAGCGAGAGATGCGAAGCATAATTTTTTACCGCCACCCGCGCGCCCGCCAAATTGGACGAATCATCGGCCCTATTGTTCGGCGATGTAAAACTATAGTCGAGAAAGTTATACTACGACGAGGGGCGCGACAAAAGACAGAGGTGGTCGCCCCCCCCCGTGCACCGATAACTCCCGAATTCCGGGGATTTGACATCGGTGGCCGAGCCACTCGGTTCGCGCCACTCGCGTACAACTGCAAATGCCAATATCACCGGGTATGCTACTACCCATATACGGATAGTCGGCAAACCGCAGACTATTGTAAATACGCGATGTGTACATACGGGTATACTCGGCAATCACACGTACGTACGTATTCGTTGCAGGAGGCGGATGACCAGAGCAGACGCGTACGATCGTTTGCAATCGGGTAAAGGGAATTGATTGGGACGCCCGGACGTCGAACGAAACTATACAGAGCGGACAACGTGAAATTGCGCACCCAGATTTTGTGCGCAAGCGTGAATCAAAACGACAGACGAATTTATCATCTGCTAGCGTGTTGTACCAACAGCCTCAGATTTCAGCTGTAGCTGTCAAATTGTCGATCACCAATACAGCTGAGATCGCCGTATTCAAATATGACTGAGGTATGTTGTGTCAGGTGAATAATGCGACACAAAACCAGACACAGATAAGTAGGGTGGCATAGCATCAAATAAAATTGATCAATTGAATGAGAGATTAATTAAATGTCGACAGAAATACACTCATCGAAAAGTTCAGGTTAGGTTCTTGTATTTGACAGCTAAATCTGAAAGCGGAGTGTTGTTGGACATTCTGCGAAACAAATGCCGACGATCGCGCATGTGCAAATGGGGTGCGCAATTTCACGTTGTCCGCTCTGTATAGAATCGCCTTTATACTTACGGAGCTGCACTCCGCCATTTTATTACTCCGCTCGCCTTTATTTTTCCAAACGTCTTCTATAACGCGAAGACCCCGTTATTCTTCCTACTATTTTCAAGTGATTGATCACCCTCGCTACTCCGCGAATATTCTCTGCGGTATAACGTCGGATTATTTTCCCTATTTTCTCTCCCGCGGGAGAAAACCGCTGCCGCCGCCGCCGCCGCTGCTCCTCTCGCTCCCGCTGCAATTGCGCTTCAATCGGTACATACGAATACCACTATGTGGAGTCCGCGGTAAACTTATATATACCGGCGTCTATGCGTATATGAGTACGATAAGAATTCGCGATTTGAAAGGAATTTGCAAATGGCGCTTGGAAATAAGCAGTGAGATGACGAAAGGCGGTGCGCCGTCGAGAGGTGGAGAAAAAAGCGAGCTGGATCGAGTGAACGGGGTCGGTGAAAAATGGACGGGTGTACAAGAGCGAGGTGGTCCAGGAATCGAGGGAAGGGTATACGCGTATAAAACGAGGGAGGGAGGGAGGGAGGGAGGGAGGAGGATTTGCGAGTGACATTCGGTAGCGCGACGGCGTTGGGGGTGCACGGCCGTTCCACTTGAAATGTTTTCGTTTTTTTTTTTCTTTCCGACGATTTCCGTGCTTCAGACTTTTCGGAGTGAATTCTCCGGCCTCCGAGGATTCGGGAATTCGCTCCATCCACGCGTATATTCTTGGCTCGGTTTCCCCCCGGGAGGCGGGGAGGGACTTCCCCCGGGGGTAGTGCGCCGAGCCTTGGCTCCGACTCTCCTCGCTTCGCTGTACGTAACGTGCACACCTACGAACGAACGAGCGAACCGGGTAAACAAATCACGGGCGTCGAAAACTCCCTCCGAAGAAAGTCGAGTCGGCCTGGTGGCGTTCGACGGATGGTACGCGGCATAGACCGCGGACGTGGAAACCGCCGACTGATCCGGCCCCTCGACTCTGCGGAGTCAGCGACGACTCTCCGCTTATTTTTCCACCCATTCGTGAAACACACGGCTATATATCCGCGCGCGTACCCCCAACTTTCTCGGGTGTACTCGTATTTATCGAAGCGGTTCAAGAAAATCCTCGAGTTTCCAGACTCGAGGATTTTCCACCGCGTTACCGGCGAATAACCCTCGCCAAAGGTTCGATTTCCTGCGGAAAGATTTAATTCAGAAGAGTTGAAAATTATCGTGAGAATCGCATTCATATTGTTCGTGACGACGTTACAATTTTTGGTTGAAACAGATTTCCGTCAATTTCGCTTCGATCGGCTCAAATTTTCCACAACCACTCCGGGTAACGCCGGACATTGTTATGGCTCTTGTCGAACTTCAACCTACATCTTCGGCGTTGGGCGAAGATTTTCATCGTTCGGAATCGACTTGTCGTTAACGCGATACCGTTGACCGTACGAAGCGGACGAATTTTTATCTCCCAACGGCGGCGATCGAGTGGCGAGAATTCGGATAACAATCGGCGCCGGCGATTCGATTAGCGAACGGTTTTGATTGCGCTCGGTTATCGGTCCGCGTGCCGTGCATCGCGCGGCGCGCGCCCCCCGTCCAACGGGATCGAGGCGACGGGTTCGTATATCGCCGACTGGATAGCGCCGAGGTGTTGACAGAGCTCTTCAGCGTCGTTCCGCAATATCCTTCTCGCGGCTGATAAAGTCACAGAGATCGGACGTCTCGGAGCTCCGGATGCGCGACGTCCGGTGTCCGCGGTGCAGGGGTGATCTCGTTTTACTTGAGTAGTTTTCACGCGGCGAGATCCTTCTTTGCATAAACCCCGCGGCCCGATCGACCTCTATCTCTCTCTCGTTATGAGCGAGGCTTCTCATTCGCCTACTCCGAGGATCTCTCCGCTTCGCTTCACTTCACTCATCGGGATATTCAGATTTTTATTACTTTAGATTGAAATTGAGAAGCGTAAGGGCGATCGGTATACACCTACCCGTACCCACGGCCGGGCTCTCGATACTCTCGTATTAGCGTCGACTTTCAAGGACACAATGGACATCGAGCTGATTATACAGACAAATCTGTCCGCGCTCTCGTTTCATTCGGTCCCCAGTTTCGAGTTTAGAAGCGTCGCGACGCCCCGCGGTAATGAGAGAGAACGTACTTAATCGAATGACGAAGAGTGTCGCGAGCCTTGTTTCCAACCCCCCTCGAACGGAATTTAATTATCCGATCAATCTCAATCTGCCGATGTTTCGAATTATGTTTTTAACCGTATCAGCTGTATACCCGACGCGCGTCGACTCATCGGTAACGGAAGATACCTCGGAGGGGAAATCACGATAATCGCGAAGCGCTAAAAAAAATTACAAACCTGCGAAGAATCACGAGATTTTCATAACGCGAAGTATACCTGTGATCACAGCGAACAAACCGACGTTTATTTCGAATACGCGCTTCAACGAGATTAACCATTCTTCGAATACGTCCGTTTTTTTTATTTTATTTTATTTTTTTCATTTTTCTGTACGTTCACCTGTTATTCAAATAACCTGAATAAATGGGTACCTTGAAGGACGAGATTAAATCTGGTGTGGCCCGTTTCGCGTACGCGAAAGATCTTTACGTAAATTTATGTAAGGAATTCTCTACCTTCTCTCGCGGATATGAGAGTATGGCCGGAAAATTTCGATCCCGAGAAAGCTACGCGTATGACATCCGCCCGGTCTGTTTTTACCCGAAAGGCATGTACACGTCTATGGTAATCTGGGAATAAATTTGCAAAGAAGACAAGAGAAAAAAGAAAAAAGAAGAAAAAAAAAAAAGAGAGAAAAAAAAAGAATCAACGGAAAGCTCTCCACATAATTTTCCTACTATACCTACATCCCCGTTATCACACTTGCGGGAACTTCAAAGAACCACGGGCACCATTATGACTCTCGTGCAACAGTATAAGCCGCTTAATAAAGCTCTTCGAAAGTAGAGAGAGACGAAGGTAGGGGATGAAATAAAGAGGTAAAAAAAAAACAAAAAAAAAAAAATAATAAAACAAAAAAGAGAAAGAAGAAAGTAAAGTAGATGAAAGTTACACGACGCGCGGTCTGTTTTTGCCGGTGGACCAACCGAGGCTTGGAAAAAAAAAAGAAAAACCGGATTAGAAATGAAAAAAAAAAGAAAAAAAAAAAGTAAATTTGGGCGCAGGATGAAAAGAGGTTCCCTTGAATGGACGCCGTTACTGTTGGAAGTAATTACCTTCCGTGCACATAAGGAGAAGGGCAGCTAATGACAGTCTCGTTTGCCATCTCAGTGCCATTTTCGAAGCCTTTTCACGCGCACTTATTTTCTTCAGATTTTCGATTAGCCATATCTTCGTTCTTCCATTTTGTAATAAATTTTTTTCAGGTACATCCTTGTTCACCACAAAAACCACCTTGCGAGTTTGTACGGCACAAGTTTCACCGGGTGATAGACACAACTCGCGACACAATTATCCCAAAGACATTTCTACCCCGCGGTGTGCGTCCGTTTTAATCCAGCGCGGCCAAAGGCTTCGCTGGAAGTTACGGGAGATGAAGCGGATGAGGGAAACAGAAGGAGGGAATGAGAGGGGCAGAGAACGATAAAGAGACGGAGCGAGGGGGGGGGGGGGAAATATACGGAAATAGAGATAGAAATAGAGAGAGAAATGGGACGGGGGAACTTTAAAAGCACTTGGTCTTAACTTTGATTAGACTAATTCAAGTTTGATTAGTCCCCGGAGCTGAAGCTCGATTCACTGAAACTCTTTGCATACAAACTAACCGATCGTTAGCTTATCGTTCATTCATCGGCGATTATCCGAATCGCATGTTTCCCTATTATGCCCCTCGACGAAGGAAAGCTATCCTCGTATCGTCTGACCGTATGATTACCACTCGGTCTACCGTTGAGCACTCGGCGTGTCGAAAGCAGCAATTAGCGTGTAGCATCGTATAATCTTACGGCACTTGAAAACTCTCCGGTATTCTTCACTGATAACAAATATTCCAATTTCATACTAACGACGCTACAGTCATCACCATTTCTCGTCTATCGCGGTACCGGTGCACCCTTTCGTTTCACAACCGCGTAATCTTCTCCTCGTCATAATTGACCGACGGTCGCTGGAAAAATCTCTCGAATTGTTCTGTTCCCTTGGTTTTCTCGCCTTTCCCCGGAATCCTTTCGTCAAACGAATTCGGTCAGATTTCCGGCATCGATCGAGCTGGCTTTGAAATAATTTTTTACTCCTACTTTTCGCGCTGTCAATCGTTTCGATCGTTTTATCCGATCCGCGGGTCGATCCGAGCGGGGGTAAATTTTCGTATACTACAACCCTCTGTGAATATATTAGCGGACGGGGTGCGGTGCAACGCGCACGTCTTAATTCGGTGGCAGATTTTCCCTGACTGTGGTCTGCCTTGGTCGGTGGGGCATGCGCGTTTCGTCGAACCCCCCACGACCACCTACGGAAAACCAACCCCCTCTGGACGTTATATACCTATAGGTGTGTAATATATGTGGCACTGTAGCGCCGCGACGCTCGGCGCCGAGGCTCCGCCGCCGCGGATAGAAACTGTGGAAACCCTAGAATCTGTGGGAATCGCCTGGCTACAGATGTGCAGGTAGAATCTATAGACCCGGTACAGCAGCAAGCAATCAATTTAAGCACACTGCAAGCTTAGATAAGGGGAATTCCATTTTTTTTTCTTCTTTTTTTTCTTTTCTTTTTTTTTCCATTCCTCTCTCGCAGAGCTTCGCCGGCTATCGTTTTCCCACTAGATGGTATTCGCGAAATCTAATCTGTCGTAAATTTTACTTCCCAGTCAATTAATTAACCCGGAATTTATCCACCGACGTATGATCTTCGTTTTCCGCCCCCCCCCTCCTCCCCACCCATTTTTTGCAAATTCTTTTTCTTTTCATTCCAGTTCCCGTTTTAACGCGATGAAATTTACGCCGACTGCCGGTTTAATGCGGTGAGCGGGTGAATGGAGCTGTCCATCCCTGGAATTGCATCCGCTTATCGTATTTTCGGTACACGGGGGTGTACGTGTGTTGCGCGGCTGTTGAATATGGAAATACGTGGAACGCGAGACGAGTGAAAAAAAAAAAAAAAAAAGAGGCTATACCGAAGTGAAAAACGAGAATTCGATCTCTTTCGTGTCGGGTTATGAGGTTCTCGTGTACATATAGATGTGTCTGTACTTGTGTACATTCATTACAAAGGACCTCCTCTGCCTCGAATCGTTGAGGGATGAAGAATTATGAAGTCGAATTTGCACGGCGCGGCGCGGCGGGTGGAAATTTACAACCATCAGACATCTCTGGTGTTCGCTCGCTGCTTAAGACTGAGAAGAGACGGTGAAAAAAAACCAAACGAAAAGACAAAAAAAAAAACAAGAAGAAAATAAGGAAAATGAAAAAACACATCCAATCTCGCCAGACGGTTTGTAGTTCGAATGTATAGCGTAGGCAGACGACTGCGTATAGCCGGCTAGTGGAATTTATATGATTGAGCATAGGAAAATTGGGAGATGAAAAATATCTTTGGAAATACTTGAGAGAAATGAGATTCGCGAACTGTACGTACAATCGATAAGCAAAGTCTGCGTTAGCCGTCTGCTCTTAGTTAGTACAAAGTTAATACGGTTGAGCTATCGTATAATACCGCGTTGTTCGCATTAATTCACTCGATCGTTTGATTAAATTCAATTGTTATTTGCTCTTTGGTCTCAAGACTTCTGAAAATTCGAGAATTACGATCCCCCCCCCCCCCCCCGCCCCGTTATCAAACTTTTCCGTTTTATACCCGAACAAGAAATCGAAAATTTTTTCTACGAAATCCTCCTTACGCTAACATACACCTCTACGACGGTCGGGAACGGTATTCGGTAGAAATTTTTATCATGTAACAATTACACCTATCGGTGAATCGAGAAAATGGAAACGTTGAAGAACTTTTGTAGGTATATGCTGTAACCTATACCCGCGCGCGTATTGTATAGAAATAGCGAGCTTTTGTTCGGGTGGTAATTTGCAGAGCGAGGCCCCGCGCCGGTGCTGGGAAAAGAAATTATTGCGGCATCCACCCTGGTAGCGCTTTTGGATTGAGTGGCAGCTTACAAAGCGAGCGAAGCCGGAAAGAGGAGTGAAAAAATGAAATAAACCAATACGGAAGAAAGAAAACAAAAAAAAAAAAAAAAGTCAAGTAGAAAAACGAAACGGAACGAGGTAACTACTTTTCCGCGTCGCAAGATCTCGATCATTCGATGATTAGTATTTTCTAATTTTTTTATCATCGAAAAATGCGAGGTGACGCCGTGTATCGTTCGACAAAGTAAATGCGCGAGGAGCTCTGAAAATAATAAATACCTAGCGGAATTGAATTAAACAGGGAAACGAAGATAAATATGCATTATATTATACATATATCCACACACTATTACGCTCGCGCACACACACAGACGACGGGGTGAGACGACGGGGCAAAAAGTGTGTCCATAATTTGCATATTCTCGCTCGCGGGTACAGAGAGGAGGGGAAAGGAGCTGAGATCTCCTGAGATGGTCTTCATTTTCATTCGCTCGAAGTTTAAATCTTAGGTAACTGCGCTCGCCTCGAACTTTTGGGTCTCCCTCTTCCGTCGCGTAAAAGCACAAC
Organism: Athalia rosae; assembly: GCF_917208135.1. Lineage (NCBI taxonomy): Eukaryota > Metazoa > Arthropoda > Insecta > Hymenoptera > Athaliidae > Athalia > Athalia rosae. The sequence goes on along the minus strand of NC_064026.1, from coordinate 25,361,573 downwards.
GTTCGGCCTAACTGAAAATGAAGACCCCCCAAAATCTCGATGAAGGCACCGGGGACACGGCGGGGAAAAATAACCGTAAAAAAAAATCTCACTTCGCGCATATGTACACACACGTGTCGTACAGGTGTATATATATGTAATATGTATATACACCCCGTGCACACATCTTCGGCGCGGGTGTACTCTCATTTCCGTCTTCATCCTCCGCGAGTCCCCGGCACTTTTTTAGTCGAGTTTGAGCCGAGCACGAAATCTCGGTGGGTAAGACGCGTTTACGAGTGTGCGCAAAACCGTGTATCTGTATCGCATATAATATGTATACCTATACGCGCACGTACACGTGCAATGTAACGTGTGAAATTCGGATAACTTTAGACTCGCTCCAGTTGAGTTTGGGGGGGGGGGGGGGGGGGGGTAAATTTTCGAAGGAGTCTCCCTCTCGGCGTTTTACTGCAAGCATAAAAAAGAGTCCTAAATCTGTCAGGGTATAGACTGGGCGCAGCTTATCGAATATGGGCAGGTAGATGATAGCGATAAGGGCAGCTGACAAAATGGCTCGTACACAGTTTGTTAGGGTGATCGGTCGTAACCCCCCTCATCCTCCGTCCCATCCGTCGGGCGAGAATGACGTAAGATTCGCGGTGGATTCCGGTGGCTGCGCGAAATGATGAACGGGACATGCTGAGCCTGGCGGTATTTTAAAAATGAATATTATACCGTCGGTCAGAAGGTACGAAAGAAAAGATGAATCAATTGTAAATTGAACAGATTCGTATTTTATTTTTTCCACCGATTGGAGTACGGAGTATAACAACGAGCGCGTATGAATTTACCACATTCAGGTAAAGCTCTTTGCAAATTATTTTCGCACAACAAAAGGTGGATTAATATGTAGCGTATGCAGTACAGCTATGTGCAACGTGCGAATTAACCCTCGCACAATCAATTTTCAAAACATTTTACCGTTCAAAGCGACTGCTCTGAGAGTTTGAAACAAAAATAGAAAAAAATTAAAAAAAAAATTGAAACAAATGAATAAAAAATTTCAACTACGTTCGACGTCTGATTTTTTGCCTCTCACATTCCCATACCCGTATGCACGATCCTTTTTTTCTTTCTTTCAATATTTATTCTGTTCTATTTCGTTCTATTTTTTTTTTTTAGTTTCCTCTTTTTCAATCCATTTATGCACTCATCGGGCTTCGATCATTTACCGGTATTCGTGAACAAGCAGATATTCATATTTGGTCATTTATTGCGCAAAGGTGAAGTTGCAAACGTACGGACCGACGCGTAGTGCATAATTCGTTCTGTACAGGGTGGACGAATAAAATGAGGGGGAAAAAAAAATGGAAATTGGCCTATTCAAAAATAAACAGATGTAAAAGTACGTACGCATATCTCAATCGAATGGAAGTTATTGGGGTTGATGGTTGACTGGAGAGACGCCAATCAGAAGGTATTCAACGTGTATACTTTTACCTGTTGTGCGCATATCGCTGTACGTATCGTACGCGTACCTTTTGCAGTAGACGAATCTATCATTTCTGCAGACGTCAGCCGCGCTCGAAAAATATTTTCCAAAAGAAAACTGCACACCTGATATACGCCCACGGGTAAACCCGTACTTAAGTAGATGTAGGTGAAACGCAGGTAGGGTGATTGCAGAGGCGGGTAGGTGATTGCAAGGTAGAAAGTCCATAGCTCGTTTTCAACTCGTTTCTGTTCAATTCAGTTTTTCTCTACCCGAAGTACCAACCGTTTGAACGGTAGGTAGGTAGGTAGGTAGGTTGTTAGGTAGGTAGGTTGTTAGGTATGTACATTAGTACCTGTACCGGTAATGACAGACTCTTTGTAGCAAAGAAGACCCTCTGACAAAGGGACATTCGGAATTGATTTGAAAGTTAATTGACTTTACCTGCAGTGATTGAATTATTCATTTCATTTTATTCCTCGTATGATTCCGATTCTTTTACCATCGAGAGACGGTTTATCGATAATAATGATGCAAACAGTGTGTAGACGATGTTTTGTATAAAAATTTATTCACGCGTATATCGTAGGTACATATAGGTATATACATATATATGTATAACAGATACGGTGTTGGATTTACTTCCGTGGAACTAGTTTGTTAGAATTTCGGTGGTAACATCCGAAGTTATGTCAATAAAATCCAATTCTTTAGCGTGCCCGCGGGACCGGCGCGATTTCCCCGATTTGTACCCGTCGTAAAATCGCCAACACCGGGCGTGGAGGCTGCCGCTGCACCTACAGCTTCGGGCGTATTTATACTTTGTATTTTACCAAGTCGTAGCTACAATTTTCCCTTCCCCTTATCCCCCGTACCGCCGCCCCTATATCGGCCTCGGAATACACGAGAATTAGTCGTTTTTCTTTGTACGTGTGTACGTGTTGCAGATCCACCTCGCAGTGTACCGGTTTTAGTTGTACGTAACGCGGAGATCCGCGGAGCCGGAACTTTATCCGGCGAGGAAATATTTTCCGTATTTACGTACGGGGTACTACGTAACACCCGTTTTCAACGTTCAAATTAGAAGTCAGTCAAAGTGAAGCGGGAATAAAACCTGGAGGTTGTATAAATTTTCATATTCCTGAACACCGAGCGAGCGATGCAGCGGCCGGTAGTATAACTCTTGAGGTTGCACGAGCGCATATATCGCGCGTGCTACGAACAAACGAACAATAACAATGAATAAAAACGAATGAATAAAAACTAACGGCGTAACCCCCCCATCAGCGCGTGGAGTCGGGGCTTAATGAAATCGTAAGACTTTGCGATATCGCGATACAAACGCTCGCCGGACCCGGAGTCCTTCGGATATTTACATCTTCGCTTGGCCGGCGTTGGAATTTTTTTGCAACGCTGCGAATGTGGGTACTGCAAGGTATATACATATAGGTCGCACAGCGAACCCCCACAGATCCGCACACGTATTCTTCTATTATACTAATTCGCATCGACGTACTTAGTCCGCGCTCTCGTTTAACGATAAACAGACGCTGCAGTGTCGTCAGCTGTATACGCACCCAACTCACGAAAAGGAAACTCCACTTAACGCGGAGTACACACGTAGTGTACGTTATGTAGGATGCGAGTCAACTTATACCCGGTGCCCGGTGACCCTTGCGGTGCTCGTGCCTCCGTAAAAACCGCCCTTGCAGTCTCTTTTTTTTTTTTTTTTTTTTTACTTTTTATTACCTCATTCTTCCACCCTTATCTCATCCTCGGGGACAAGGACGCCCTAAAATTCTTACTTCGGATTCATCGATACCCCCGTCACGTTTGTAGTTACGCAACGACGACGACGACGACGACGACGACGACGAGACCGGGAGAGGGGTCAATGCGTGGAATAAAAAGAGCCGATCCCCGGCAACCACCTGGGAATATAAATATATTTTAGTCGGAATTAGGGAAAGTGTGTGTGTGTGTGTTTTTTTTTTTTCAATCGACCTTTTTTCATTCCTCCCATTGAATCTTTTTGAATTTACCACGCTCGCCACCTCCACTCGGATTCGCTATACGGTATCCGCTTTCTTCATTTTGTATTTTTTTTTTTCGGCGAGTCAGCTATTTCACCAATTTAGACCACCCCACGGCTGTCGTTGTGCTCCCCCTTTTTGAAAATAGTTGACAAGGTCGTCGACGGGTCAACGCCTCGCGCGAACGCTAGAGGGTAGGAATGTAACGTAGAAGTTTTGAGCCCTCGAGAAAGGCGACCGTGACATATGGTCGTCTTGGGGATTGGGGGTATAGAGGGAAGGAATTGTAGTCGATTTGAGACGTCTTCGACTATCCGAAACCCTCCGCTAGTGGGACGTGAGGTACGATTGATGGGTTCCTATATATGTATACACCGTGTAACACGCTCTCTTTTTCCGAGTTCAGACAGCTTTTTATTACCAAAGTAGCGCGCCGACTCTATACCCGACCGGATACGGGGATCCTGCTGCTAGAACGTCACTTTCGTACCGTCTCAAACCGACCAACGACGAACGACGAGAAATTATAAACGGATACCGAAGAGAATCGCCATATTTCACGTAACGAATATACGCGAATCTACCGTATCTTTTGGCGGAACAAAGAACACGCGATAAAGATCGAATGAAAACCGTTGAGATCGCGGTTGAAGATAGCGCAGCTATATGTAACGGACGCGGTGAAAAAATGGCTTTGCGACCTTTGATAATCCGATACCCGTACGACAAGTTCAACGTCACGGAGGTGTGTGTTTTGTTTTTCGTTTTTTTGTCCCCTTCGGAACAAGTCCGGAAACTTCACGTATATGAATATAATTTTATTTCGGTCACGTGGCTTCCATCGGTTGAATGTAGAAATGCATTTCGTATTCAGCGCGATGTACTATAGTGATAAAAGTTCCAAAAGTTTTCCTGTTTAACTTTTGCCACGAGGTCATAAATAAAAATTGAAAATACTCGGCACTCTCGAACGTCGTATTAATGTTTCACCGCGGCTGAGTAACGCGTCTCCAGCTCTGCGTGACTACCCTTCATTTCAACGCACCCCGTATCCTATTTGAATACACTTACGGAAATGGATATCCTATTCGCAAACGAACGAACGATTTTTACCCACTAAACGCATCCTAGCGACGCCTTGTTTCGATTTCGTGATTGATTTTTACTCATTCGTTGCTTCGCGCGGTCAATTATACAGAGTGAGTCGAGCCAAGTGTCGAGAATGGGAGGGACTTGAAAGGCACGAGGCCCCGCCCCTTCAGCCAATCGAGAGAGTTCGGAAGAGTTCGGTATGTGATACAATTACTTGGGATAGGTGAGAAGTATCAACGACTACTCAACCAGGCTGTTAGGTATTCGTTTATTTTGAGTAGTCGTCGATGTTTCTCACCTATACCAACAAATTGTATCACATACCGAACTCTTCGGAACTCTCTTGATTGGCTGAAGGGGCGGGGCCTCGTGCCTTCCAAGTCCCTCCCATTTTGGACACTCGGAGTGATTTACCCTGTATATTCGCGGACTGTATACGTGACGAAGTATGCACCGATTTCGCGACAACTAGTCGATTGTGAAAAACTTTGAAATACTTTCATTTGTTTCAAACCGTTTGCCATACGCCGTTTGACTAATCACCGTAGAGGATTTACACCGATTTACATCCATGACTTACAAGTTTCGATATCGTGAGTCACGCGACCTCCGACGTCCCAAGTAAAAGAAGTTTCCTTCATTTCTCATTTCATGGTTCCGACCTGCCTTCCGCCTCTTATACTTCACTCCGTTCGAGTTCCCGTTTTCTGACATAACGAGCTTATAATAGATCCCGCGGAGGCGAATCATCAACCGTAATCTCCGAGAGAATATTGACCGATGCAGCGCCGGGCGCAGTCAACGGGATTAACCGTACGCGAGTTTCCGACGAGCGCATCTCCACCCCCGTTTCGTTGTTCACATTTATTTTCAAATACGAGATTAGCGCACGTCACTCCGCCGCGTGCATACCTACATGTATACGCGCATATTCGATCACGTGGTGGTGTGCACGTAGGATTTATGTTTTTCAAGCGAGCCCTTCGCCTTCGCAGTCGCAGAAGGGACGATTTGTTGGCCGTCATTGACCGGGCGGATGACAAACGAGAAACGGAAACGAACCCGGGGTATAGCGGAAGGACGCGACGTGGTGGCATTGGCGGAAAAGCGTCGATTAGAATCAACGACAAATGTACCAAGTGGCCGATGGAAATGGTGAACGCGCGGTGGCCCGCGGCACGCTGGCAAGTCTGAAGTATGCACACGTCTCCCGTATAGGTACTGTTACTACTCGTAAAATAAACTCACAATCGGCAGAAATAATAACTGGACAGTACGCGCCTAGGTAATATACGTATAGTACAATTTGCATAATGTGCGTTATCAGATGTGACCGTGCGCGATGATGTAAACTGAGATATTACCGAGTGTTCTGCGGTGGCTTGTATTGGAATAAAAAATGACAATATCAATTTATTTATTCTACGTGTGGCGTGGTTTTCATTGCGGTGAAAGCACCGTCGTAGTTACACGCGTATACGTACCCGGAGATGAGTATATAGTGAAACCGGAGTGGTATCTCATCATTTTTTGCCTCTTTTTTGTTTTTTTGTTTTTTTTTTCTATTTTCTCTCTTCCAGTTATAGCGAACACCGCGACAGGAGTTATTGCGGTCGCGCTAATATCGCCGATCGTGCGTTCGTTATTTGTAAGAAAAAAAAAAATAAATAAATAAAAAAGAAAATTGAAAAACGGTGACGGCGGCAACAAGGGTACCAATTATCAACGCGGACGCGGGATATGAATCTTTCTACGATTGGAAATTTGATTGAAAAATGTAAACGTAATATCCGATAGCCGTAGATATTTCCATTTTCGACTTTGAGATCGTCGCGTGTTCGCTCTATAAACCATTCGAACGTTACAAGAGATGAGAGAAAAAAATTTTTCATTAAAAATTTTTATATTTATGTCCGAGAATTATTGTATGAAAATTGAAGATTTATACTCGGATCAGTGGCAGGGAAATACGAAAGAAAATATTAGGCCGGATATCGTAAAAATTTTTCACAATTTCCCGACTTCGAAATCATGAAAAATCATGAAATTTGTTTCCCTTATCATTTATTGTCCTCGCAGAACTACAGCAACTGTTTGAAATTTCACCGAAAATTTCTACCCTTGCGTTGTATGTATATTTATTAAGTACGGCTATGGGTAATACACGTAATGCACACCTATTCGCACATATAGGAGACACCGCACGCGCACGTCGGTACCAAGAGCAAATATGACCCAGTTTATGTGCCGTGCCGCGGTGTTGACACGAAAATCTATACTTCCTGTAACTTTTCAATTCATTCGGTGAAAACTGTAGCATACCATTGCCGCGCACGTATAGATATAGGTGCAGATCGTAAATATACGTACGTACGCGAGCCGAGGCTGCGCTGCTTACGAGGGGACAGAGGACACATGCCTTTGCTCCGTATACCTACCGGGTAGCTAGCATATACATAATATACATCGTACGTCGTATGTACGTATGTATACGGAGGTATACACATCCAGGCTAAGTTGAAGCTGAATCGGATGCTGCGAGGAAGAGGAGATACCGGGTGGAGGGGGGGGATGCAGCGCTTACTTGCGAACCAATTTCATCAGGCGTTCCACCGCACCAGCGTTTCCCCAGGGCGGCACTTAGATTGCTGCCGTTTTACCGTAGGAAACTCCTCCCTTACACCGCCTCTAATCAAGAGTAGAGTGGCCAAATATTAGTAACCGGAAACAGACCGAGCTGATCGACCCTCGCGTCGGTCAGTTTGCCGTTCGGGGTGATAATTACAACGTCGTATACTCATTCGGACCCATCGGTACGTGAATAATAAACAAATTGCTTCGTGTTCGCGCGTACGTACACGCGCGCATGTTGACACGTGCGTGTGTGCGCGTGTGCGTGTGTGCGTGTACGTACGTAAACGCGTTGAACATCTATAGGTGTGCACATCTATGGTATAATAACGCGTGTACGTTACCGCTTTAATTTGATAACAGACCGAGCGAGTGGCTATCAAATTATCACACCGGCCCGTATACGTATAATATACCGTTGGAAATTTCGTGAATTAATCATCACTTTATAATATCCAACATGATTGTACTAATAATATACTTGGTGCGGAACATATTCGTGTACATGGATAGGTGCGCACCGATTGATGTGTATACCGTAATGAAATGAAGTTATATTAGGTTTTGTCGAGCGTCGCCCGTGCGCGGATGACGCTTTCCGATTTGTCATTTTTATTGAAATGAAAGAATTTTATCGGGTTTTCGGAAATAGTTATACCCTTCGGTTGGGCGGATATACATATATTCATACCCCGCAGGTATAGGTGATACGTTTGCGTATGATCACAAATTCTGATTTATCCGCTTACAATTAATGTTACATACGTATAAAAACACGTGACGCGTGGCTATGTATATATGGTAAAGAAAAATGGGTGATTCTGTAGCGTTACAATACGGTTTACACGCATATATACGTGTGTATAATTTGTACGAAACGAGGCGTTGAAATAGCAATTACAGTCACGTAATTCGATTAGTTAGATGTTTTAACCAAATTGATTATCCGTCAGTATTGCGGTGGGTGGGCGAGAAAATTTAGGTCCGCACTATAACGTAACATTTCAACTGTCACTAGGATTATATTACGTAGCTCGAAATTTTATTCGTATTTATTTTTACCCTTGGCAATTTTTCACATATATACATATCTTTAACACGGATGCCCACCTGTGTTACACTTTCACTTTTTTTTCTGCAATGAAAAACTGACGCTCGCACGAATCGCCATTTTGAACGACTACAGTGATTGCTGTGAATGAAAGTATAGCCGAAGTAGCAAAAGTAGATAATCAGATATATATAGTGATAACAACAAGCGTGCAATACGAAGGTATTGCAAATATCTGCTCCCGTTCGAGTTCGTCGTAGAATTTTCTAAGATGACGTACGAGATCAGAGTTTCGGAATACCGAGAAATAGGCGAAAGAAATTTTTCGTATCAAGCTCGTTTCATGTTCTTCTCTTTCGTTCGGTTGCTTATTTAATCATTTCCCTCTCTCGCTAATTTTGTTAATAATCTTCCGTCAGATGCTCCACGATTGTTCAAAGGGACAGAAGTATGGAGGAGAGTAAGCTCGTTGCGTTATAACCATCTTTTGTCTGTTGCCTTCTAGGACGAGCTTTGATAACGAAGCTCGTTCATGCACGCGAAGTATGTACAAAGTTACATTCCTTAACAATGGCGCGGTTCTAACACGAGTATGCAGATGTGGGCTTCTAACGTGAATATAATCGTGCAGCTGATTGGATTGATTTTTTTTTTTTTTTTTCTTATCAAGTTATTATAATTTTGCCGACAAAACCGCGCGTGGAATGAATTTCCAATATAGAGAGAGAATCGAACGAGGGCCCCCTCGAATCGCTGTAGGTACTTATGGCTGTATAGGTAAGCGTTCCGTCGTTAATTGAATTGATCGTCCTTATTTTGACCGTGAAAACGTCCAGGTTAAACCCCGACGTGACCCGCATGGGCATTTTGCGGATGTTCTCCTTTTTTTCTCTCTCTCTCTCTCTCTCTCTCCCTCTCTCTCTCTCTCTCTCTCGACACGCTCGAGTTGTTTTGGCGTTTTGTAAACGCGGTAACGCGTAACGGAACCTCGATTCCTAAATAAATGGAGAAGCAATTAACGGAGATATTAAAGTAATTAAGAAGAACGCCTCCGAATCTCCGCTGGTTTTTATCACCGTTGAGAAGCTGACTGTGCAGGGGTGAAAATTTACCGCGTTCCCCGTGTAATTCCTCCTCCGTTTTCGTGATCCCTTCAAAAACCTTGCGGACCGACTCTCCCTCCCTTCCACGTGTTGCGATGATACTCGAAAATCGCTCCACATACTTCGCACGCACATACTCTGTACATATAGATCCATGTACACGTGAGTATATAATATGTGCGGTATAAATCTTTTCCCCGTGATAATGTCTGCGAGGTCGGTGGAAGGTTCCCTCTGTGTAAACTGCGTGTATTTCATACGCGGGGTCGGCCTATTGTTCACACCCTCGCGTACTCCTTGGTTCCGAAACCGTAAAACTAAAAAAGGGTCCTTTGGAATTTTATGCTGCCCTTTTTTTTTTTTTTTTTTTTTTTTTTTTTTTGGTTTTTTCCAATTTTTTATTTCCATTTTTTCGTGCGATATCGCAACGGCTCTCGTCGGGACGACCCTTCGCCCCCCTCTTCTCATTTCACTTTTTCTCTTTCCACTCCTTTTTTCCCTGCACTTCCGCCTTCCTTCCGTTTTTCCCGTTCTCTCTTTGGTCTTTCGTCCTTGCGGTTTGCGGCGGCTCTTCCAGACCGTTTGACGCTGCAACGGCATTCTTTGTATCGCGTTCAGGTTTCGAGAGAAAAGGTGAAAAAGTGAAAAAGTGAACGAATAAAAGAGAAGAGCCGAAAAAAAGAAACAAAATGCAGCCATCCACTCGAGCTCTGTCGGGTCGACCATCGGAGGGTCGATCTTTCGGAGCGTTCGTGCAGTTCATACTGCGGTATGATTATACTCGCGCGGCACTCATATTTATGGGTAACGATTTCCACGCTGCAGCTGTGATTTTCTCCAGGCGGTATGCATTCGTTTCGTTTACCTTAATTGCCCTCGACCCAAAAGAATTCGTGCATTAGGTATTTTAATCAGGGGATTATACGATATTAAGACTGTAAAATAGTAACGTCCAAATAACCCGTCTCTCGTCGTATTAATTTACTTAATTATAAATTTATGGTTATCTAAATTATCTTCTTCTTCTTCTTCTTCTTTCTCTTCACCCTTCGCTCTGTACTCATTCCCTAGCGTATATTCTCAATTTTCCAAGCTGTACTTGCCACCCTTTCATTTTTCAGCTGCTTTCATTGCCCCCGTGGAATAGGTATAATTAAATCGTTATCGAGCTCTAAGATCACCGGCTCGCTTTTCCACCACCAGCAGCACCACAACCACTGCCGAAGGGATGGCTATAATTCCGCTAATTAATCTCCGGTGAATTGAACATTTATTTATTTTTTTTCTCCTCGTTTTTATCCCACTTATTTTTCTCGTTCGAATCCAGAAAATCTCATAGCTCCGAACATTCCTTATTTTCGCCTTTCTTTCATTCCGCGGAAGCAATGCAGACACGACATCACAATCTAATCGTTCGGTTTCCTTTCACCACTTCCTGCATTTCCTCATTATATTATTATCGTCGTCGATATTATTGTTATCATTATCCGGATGGCGAGGGGAAATCTGTTGTCCTTCGATTTTGCTCGACCTGCCCCAACCCTCGGATAACCTTTTTCTCTATTCTTCTTCCCTCAGATCCGACCTTGTTGATAACGCACCAAGGATTTTTCGGAATCCAAGCAATTTCGAAGGTTACGTGGGTGGCGAGGGCGAGATAGAGCGTATACGTGCACAGATCGTCCTCGAACATGTGTAAGTCAGGAGCGAGCGACGTACTTTGCCCGGCCGACCGGCATTTGTTTCAAGAGATTTATATGTTTACTCGTTACCATGGTAATCTTCCACTTTCCAGGCTTGCCATCCCTTCGTTTCTTCGGTCTCTATGCCCCGTTCTTCTCTCTCTCCATTTTCCATCTCCTCTTCCATCCCTCCGTACAGACCTACACATTTTTGGTGTGCACCACTTCAACCCCTGTGCTTTTCACCGCCACGATTGGCCCGCCGCCAAAACATCTGTTTTCGACAGAAGAATATAACAATATTTTTACGCTCTCTCATTTTCTCATTCTCAGCTATCGGGTCGCCCTTCTACTCTAATGTGTGTGCTCGCGGGGCTGCCCGCGTCAACTCGTCTCTCCTCCCGACCTCAACGTCGGGCGTTTCAGAGGTCGAATCACGGATCAAATCCGTGACGGTGAGGTCGGGAGGCGACTCGACTCGACGTGGGCAGTACCACATACGTGCAGCGGGACGTGCGTCGTCGCGCATATTTTTCCGATTGCGAGTTTCCCCGGCTCACGTCATGTTTTCCTCGCGGAGTTGTAAATACCGTTGGTTTTTTTTATCGACGATCACCGGAAGTGCACGAGTACTGAACAAACATCGTAACGGCCTACCGCGAGGCGCGAATTCCCTATTTTATCTAAAAATACATCTTCCGTATTCGAGTCCTTCTTAAAGCAGAGAAAACTGGGAGAGAGAAAGGAGATCGAAGTCACGGAGATTATACGCCAAGGATTTTTCATTCCTCGTCGACCTCCGTCTCCGTTCGCCAATCTGCCGTTCCGCCGCACTTCTCTACCCAAATCTTGAGCTCGTGAAAAATTATTCAAAACTTGACTTTCTCCGGAGAGGCTTTTAACCGTCTCGAAATTCATTATACTGATCCGCCTCAGTTCTCGAAGGTTTGAACTTTTTTTTTTTTTTTTAAAAGCGTCCGTATTTGTCAAACCTCAAAGCCTTTTTCAACCCGTTAATAATTTCTACAATTTTTTTGTCACCGTTTCTTTTCTTTCTTCTTATTCATCGCGACGAGTCAACGTCGCTTTACTTTCAGATCTTTGAAACGTAACGTACCATAAATTGCAACAAATCAATTCGTGTCCCCGTGTATACGTGGGTACCCTTACGTACCGAGTAAATATCGGACCGGAATTCTCGTTGTATGTACATTGCACGAGTTTATCAAGCGGACGGACTGTATACCCCTGTCTCCCTCGCATATGATAACCGCGAAAACTCTAACGCGAAAGATTAAATATACAGTGGCCCGTGTAAATATTATGAGAAGGATTTTGTAGAAGCTTCTACTACGTCTCTAATCCACCCTCTACACTTTATAATACTTACGTCGCGACATAATTTTTTGCCGAATCTTTTCTTTGCATTTCGTTTTGTGTGTATTCTGTTTTTTTGTTTTTTTGTTTTCTTGTTTTCTTTGCAATTCTTTTTTCGCACGATGAATCACACACCGAAACATACCGTACACGTCGTGTTCCCAGTACATATGTAAAAAACATTACACGTTTCGCCGCGGAATTATGCAGGGTATACGTACGTACGTACAACTGAAATGTATAACAAGCTAGCGTTCGTGTGACGAAGAAAAAGTTGTACGTTTTCACGATTTATGCCGGTAATATCAGAGTTTGAATTTTCTTCGTTTTTTCGTTAGTCGAAAAATTCACTTTTCCTGTTTACAAATTGTTGAACGAGGATATTTTAACGGCATAATTGCGAAACGCAAGTTATTCGATTCCAGATTTATATGCAGCTATGTATTACATGGATCACTGTATATGCATCGCACATTATGCAATGCAAGTTACAGTCACGGATATAATGAACGAGGATCACGCGAGTTTCTGGATAGTTTGCGAATACGGGAAATCTCTCTTCACCCTACTTTCGATGAGTGAGAAAAATAGGAAGGCGAACCTGAAATCTGCCGGTCCTGTTTCTGCGATAAGTTCCAATCCACACTAATAGTACGTCCGCAGTTACCGGCGGATCAAATCATTTCGAAATTTTCCGTAGTGATTCTATTTTTTTTTTCCACTTTAATTGGAACTTTACCATAAATTAGGTCAGTTTTTTTATTCCCGCCCGCGTGGTATCCGCGTGAGCTCGGAAAGAACTTTTCAGAGTTTCTTTTCCTTCTCTCCTTCTATTTAATGAGCGGGATTATGTAAAATTAAATAATTATACAATTTTTCCAAACTCTAATCGAGGTGTTATTATCCGTACAGTTTTTTTTTTCTCTTTCTCTAGTCAACGTGTCGAGGAGTGCGATGTAAAACTAGTCGCGATCTGCACAGACAGAAGTGGGTACACCGTACCTGTGCTCCTAGTAGAGTCGTGTATTTTTCTTTCCCCCTTTCGTCATCCATAATTTACGACTTTGCTAAAGTTTTCAGTTTTTCTTTAAAAACCTCAACGGAGTTGAAAACGCGCGACGATGTGGGCGGATGAGGGGGATAGGGAGAGACGGGGGTGAGTTGACGAGTAATTCTCAAGTTATATCGCAACGAACTTCCATATATAGATTACCGAAAAATGTATTATAAATACAGGTGTATATCGCATCGAAGTTGGTTCGGGGTGATGTAGCGGGCTATCGTGATACCTATACATGTTATATACATTTTACGTACGCAGCGTCCACGTTATATACATATATGTATGAAGAGTTTTCGATCGCTAATTACCGGAAATTCAGGACCAAGCTTTTTGCGGAACCTGTCATATCACTGGATGAAATTTTTTTATCCCACCAATAAGTATACGCTAAAATATTACACCGACTTGCGGATATCTCGCTGCTGCGGGGTGAAGAATGAGAGAAAGAAACAGGAGAGAAAACAAACACCAAGAAGAGACGTGAAAGAACAATCGCAACAAATAAAATGAAGAATAAAGAATGGTATAATTGTGTAACATGAACTTTATCTAAACATTTCTTTACGTACGTAAATATATCTTTACGTTTCAATTGTGTAACATGAACTTTATCTAAACGTAGGCTTAACATTTGAAAGAAAACAAGCAACCAATGAAACCAATTCCATAATTTACATTTATTTTCACTCTTTTTTTTTCTACGAAGAACCTACTCCGGCAGGTTGAAGTGAAATTGAAAAATACTATGTTTGTTGTTCATTATTTTAATTATCACGATGATTGTTGTTATCGTTTCGATTCGGGGTATAAAAGCGTCACTCTGTAAATTAAAAATATGGCGTCGAGGTAGAGCGTAGGCGGGGGTGGTTGATTCCACACATACATATACGGTGTATTGCAAGGATATCGGTATAACTCATGGCACATGGTACATGCCACGTATGCGTACATATGTATTTGTATACCTGCGCGATGATAATGGTGGCGAACGTTGTAAACTTGAAGATAGGAAGTCAGGCGCCTTAGCCTTTGAAGACGTTAATTTTATCTTCGGAATATGGGAATAACGTTATTCACCTCAAAGAAATTTACTTCTCTTGCCTCAGTCGGTTACGTATGGGCTGGCTGGAAGCTGCTTTGTGACGTACTCGTGGCGTGATCCTCGCGCTAATTCGATCTCTGGAGATACCTACCCTCCTCCTCCACATTATCATGCGCGTGTACACGTATACATTTATGTACCTGTTATATGTACACTACACGCATAAGGTAATAGCAATTTTTTCGTCCCACAAGCCCGTCTCCGGACTAAATCCACGACACTCGAAAGTTTTCGACGTCGCGGGGGTTTAAGTTTCGATAGGCATAATCCTAAAGGTGCGTACGTATGTACGTATAAACGTACCTATGTATACATATGTACCATACCTAAGTAACTGTATACATTTCTCGTGGCTAAATCTGGAGATTGATTTGAAAGAAAATGAAGAAAAAAAAAAAAAGAATTGAATCAGATTTGGAAACGGAATTAAGGAAGAAAACAAAAAATCACATCAAATTTCAAAGAAAATGAAATAAAAAATTGGAGTACGTGGTCCTCATATCGCTATTCAAGTACAATTCTTGATTGTTTTCCCAAGAAGCCCCGCCAAGTCCCGCTACCTCCAATTTTTAGTTTCTTTGAAATTAGATCTAATTTTTTTTCTTTTCAATTTTATCTTCAAATTTGATTCAATTCGGTGCACCAGTTATTTTGATTGCACTTGGCGCGAGACTCTAACGGATCTCTTGACCTGACGTCACGCTCACATATGCCCGTATCACATGCTGTTGAAAAAAAATACATACTATAGATATCAAATATTATTTCCAAGTAATAATTACCCTATTAGTAAAACCAATGTATACTCATCCATAGAGACATAGCTATAGGTCACATGTTATTAATGTACATATGTACTTAAAGTTTAAGTCATGTACCTGGAAAGGTAGCCAAGGTGAGCTTTTCGTTCTCTCCGAAGGAGTGCACGTTTAGGTAGAGAGGGAGGAGCAGAGGGGGGACTGAGTAATATTTCCGTACTACAAATGAATGGTAATTTACTCTGGGCGTTCGTTTTACTCGAGCACACTTCTATGTGCATATATACACTTACATATTTGCCGTGCGGGGGCGTATACCCCAGCCGTGTGTATCCATGTACAGTCGACGTCGTGCATTACAGCGTTACGTGTACGTGCGTACGTATACGTGTACCTATGTATATTATGTATGTACGTACATGGCCGACATGGTATAATCGTACGTATCGTATACTCGTATGTAACTGCTGACTAGATTCCAGCTGGACAACAACGCCTATATAATATAGATATATGTATACGGTGTTGTATAACCCGATGGCACGCATATGTAAAACTGTTTTACTCGCTCCGCGACGACTACGTTAAAGATCCCATGCACTCCAACGTGGTGCCGCAATCGGAAATCATAATCTCGAGTACCCCGTACGTTACCTAAACGAAATGAGAGAAAAAAAAAGGAACAATATCTAAAATGACTAGCAAAATACCACGAGGACCGAATGAAAATGGGAACAAAAAATAAGAAACATAGGTGAACAAGGAAATGAGATTGGGGTATGAGGAATGCGTAGACACGTGCAGGTGAGGATGAATCGATTCTCCTCTAGTTCGATTAGATTTATGCTTCAATTATTATTATTGGTTCAGCGTGCGGTCTTGATGTAAAGGGATGAGACCGTTGCGGCCGCATGACGAAAAAGAGTGAATAAAACGTTTACTCGACTACCCTTGAGTTCCTTAGGGTTCGCATGAGAATCATGAGAATTGTTATTTGTATGGGCGGGTGGTTTTTTTTTTTTTTTTTTTTTTTTCTTGGAAGGGGGGTTAGTAACAGGGGTCAGGTTACGGTCGATATCAATTTTCTTTCGTTCATTGAGCTGGAGCGGGGCTCTGGATGTTCCGGGATGCAAAAAAGTGGAGGGCAAAATATCTCTGCCCATCTTTTCGTCACGCGGAAACCTCTTCTACCGTGTTATTTTTTTTTTTCCGTTCTTTTCATTGTCTTTTTGTTTTCTTACCCTCTCCCCCCCCCCCCCCCCCCCCCCCCCCCCCCGCTCCCTCCGAGCACCTCGTGAAGCCGAATTGTTATACGGACGAGTATTTCGCAAACCGCCCCATTGGCGTTGTCAGTGAAGCATGCCGCTGACCCGTGGTGGTATCGACCGCCCTGCCTCCCGCTACCGACTCGACTGCGCTGCTTCGACCCCCCACTCCGACTCGACGCTCGCTCTTACCCCCCTTCCACGCTTCCGCTACATGAAAGTGTATGCCGTATATAGGTATACGCAGAATCGCCGTGGATATTTAGCTAACTGCACAAGCAAGGAGCGGCGGGCTAACGTTTTTCGCGCGTATATCGCGTACGTACGTACTCACATGCATACGACGTTTTACATTTTGTACGTGTAAATTGTTACCATTATTATTGTTGTTATTGTTATCATTGTCATTATCATTATTATTATTATTATTGTTATTGTTATCATCATTCGTTCCTGCGTGTGTACGCATGGTGTGCAAAGCTGACAGGCGAGGTAAAAATAATTTATGCAAAGTCGCTTATACACATAGTACGTTGTGGTTTGTATATATAATAGAAATGATAGGAACGTATGGACATACGACGTTGACTGATCGAATATAAGATTAGTCGAAGGGGGATTGGAATATGAGACAAAGAAAGGGGGACGGAAAGAAGAAGGTGAAGCTCAAATAATTCAATACTATATTCGTTGTATGTACACACATACCTATGTATCTATAGGAGGATTGAGAAGCGAAATTTCAAAGTATTCTTATCAAACGTGTATAACGGTAGCTATAGTGTGTGCAGCTGAAGTCAGGCGGGTAAAATGGTGCGATAAGGTATTGTCGATGTGTGTTTCTTGTACATGGAGTGTAATTAATGGCGACTATCGGCAGTGGTTATGAAACTGGTAGAATATTATATTTTGATTTATTTGACTTTTATTCGACGGACACCGCGGAATAAGTAGGTATATCAGAGCCGCGTACGATATGTACATAAATATGTACGTCCGCTGTACGGTACGTTGGTCGGTGAGTATCCCATGTATTATACAATAGGTTGTAAAAAATTCTCTTTTATCGGCCTAGGAGCCAAACGAGAGACGTCCTCTCCGAAATACGGAGGAATAAAAGTAGGGGGGAAAAAAACAACAAGACGTGGTAGGATTTCAAAAGCGATACCTATACCGAAACTCTCGTCGCGCTGTATAGGTGCCGGTATATCGTTGGCTCGTAATAACGAATGACAACGAATGGAGACGTATTCCTGACGTGTGTGCGTCACGTGACTTGAGTTTACCCCCCTGGCAAAATTCCAAATCAAACGTTCGAGTATAAATCCACGTTTGGGTGTATGTGTGTACATCATATATTTATTTATACCATACCGATAAAAATGAACTCTCGGGAGAAATAAAACAACCCCTGTTCCTACGTATACACATTGTAGGGAAAATCTGTTACCAAGTTGATGTACAAGAATGTAGGACGAAATATGTCGTACGTACCATTAACGTATCTGGTAGTCGTCGATCTCATTTTCCCTTTGTATCGTTCCGAATGAAAAATGATGAAATCTCTAATCTGAATCCGTTAAGTCGAAGAAATGAAAATCATCGTTTTTCGCCACTCGAGGGTAACCAGACGATAAAACTAATGCGAATAAATGTTCACTTCTTTTGTTTGAAGTTTTGTAGATATGATTGTTGGGTTCGCTCCGAGATTATATAGCTTATTACAGAAGTAGCAGGTTATGCCGTCTTTAAATATATAAGGGTTGAGTCGAAGCACCCTTGCTCAATATTCCAAAGTGTAATAACGGGCGGGAGAATAATCCTCCGGAGTAAATAAATCAGTACCAAAAATCTATTCACTCTTGGTTATTCACAAATATTACACATATAAGTAGATATAATACACATAAGTAAGGTGGTAACGCCTTTCCATTAAATTATTACCTTGTTGTATATCGTAAGTAGGAAAAGGGCTTTATGTACCCCGAAGCTCAACGAAGCCCTATTACATACACCGGCCCTAAAAAGAAAAAAGATAAAGGGGGTGAAAAAGGTCCTGATCCCGCGTGGGAGTTGTAAACCTATACGTACACGTACACGTACACGGTAAACCCGTTGAATATTTCACTTTTCAAAAAGCTCGGCAAAACCATCGGGTGCGGCGAATTATACGTATATCGGGGTCTGCGGGCGTTCGTATAATTACGGGATACTCGGTGGTATATATAAACGTGGGTATTTCGAACCACCGACAATAATCTTTGAAAATTATACCTCACGGACGAGAGTCATGCGGGAGCACGCGTACAAAGGATTGTTCCGTCGTTCTTTTTCCGTTTTTTGTTCTTCGAATTTCCGTTTTCCCCATATGCTGCAGCGCGTCAGTTAGCGGCACCGTTCACTCTGTACCGATGTACGTATATGTATACGTACCGCACTACCTACTCTGCATGCAGGAAACAATTCCGAGTACAATCTAGCAACCGCATCATCTGGTCTGGTACACTGAAAATGTATAAGAAAAATAAATAAATAGACGAATGAATAAATAAAAATAAATGAAATAATTAATTCGCCTCTCTAACGCAATTTAGTTAGCATTGCAAATTTTACAGGAGGCAGCGGCAACTCCCTTGTGGTGTGCGGAAAACCCGGACGTTGTAACCCGCGCGTGGGTTGCAGGTTGCATGTGCCGTTCGTTGCGACGCGTATCGCGGAACGTTTAACCCCGAAAACGCGCGAATCCGTTTCTTACGCGTAGGGCAAATTTTTATCCACCGTCGCAGTTGATAAATTATACCCGGTTAGAGTGGGCGAACTTTTCACTTTTTCACGGAGCTTCGCTCCGCGCGGAGGGGGTGACGTTTCTCGCCCCCCCCCCCCCCCCGCCGCTACCCGTTTTGTACCTACAACCGATTTTCCCTCCTTCTTCCTCAGCCGCAGCGCGAAGTTACACCCGACAATGATTCATGCGCGAACTTTTGTCACCCGGTCGAACTTTGTTTTCCCACTGTATACGCGCTCGCGAAACGTACCAATGTTGAATGTAGTACAAAGCCGCGTAATATCGACCCTTTCGATATTCCCCACACGTTACGTACCGATTCGAAAAGGATCTCTCATGTTTTATCGGCCAGAAGTGTACCGGCTTCATTCATGAACCGCCTATATTCGCCGAATTAACGTAGAGAAATTCCGAATCCCTGGTTTCCCTCAGAGCTGATAAGATACAATTGCAGTTCGCTGTATAGGTTTCATTCAGATTCTGAATATTCGTATTTCGCTGTTTTTACCAATGAATTATTTACTACGAATAAATAACGTATCAACATATCCTTTCATTAATATTAATTTCTACGTAATCATACATTTTCACGCCTATTGTATTTCATTAATTTTATATTCATGAAAAAACGTGTATGTGTGCATGCAATATAATATGTGCATACACTCAGCGATGTTTATGAAATAATAACCAACAGTCGTACAAAATCATCTCGCGTGTAACTAGCGTAGCGTTTTTTCGATCATTCTCTTATAATATTCATACACCTTATACTGTGCTATTTTTATATTCACACCATACGTAGGCGCGCGGCGTTCGCATATTATGCATGTAATACATATATATGTACGCGCGTAGGTATATCGAATCGCCTATTTTACACGCGAGGCGTACAGTGATCGGTCGTGACGTCAGGTGTGTGAGTTATTTTATATCGCGTGTTCGCGGCTACGAGATTCGAGGATAAAAAAGAAAAACAAAAAAAAACGTGAAACGAAAAAAACGAAATCGGCAAGAAGAGAAGGAGAGAGATAGAGAGAGAGAAAAATGTTCACGGTTTACCGGGTTTTGTTACAGAGAGCGCAACCTGGGCTACAAGGCTTTATACGATATATAGGTACCCGTATATAGATAAATATGTGCCGTAGGCCCACTTTGGGGCGTGAAATGGCGAGGGTGGTGAAAAAAGCGAAAAAAATAAAATAAAAAATAAGGAACGAAAAAACGCTTTACGTGCAGTGTGCCGCATCTCAAAAGGGCATTCCTGATCGTTTTGTCCCAAATATTTGGCCCCGGCCTGCGTTGACGCCTCCTCGTTTACGTCTTAACGTCGAACAGTGATCAATCTTCTCTTCAGTCACCAGCTCTCCGTTACGACGACATTTATTTATTTATTCATACATTTACTTTCCTCTTTCTCTTTTTCGTTTCGAAAGTTTTTTTTTTTTTTTTTCTTTCTTTCTTTCTCCTTTTTTTCCTTCATTGCTCGAACCATAAATCCAAAACGATACGGCATTATAAATATTTAATGCTGCTCCGCTTCTTGAGCGTTCATTAATAACACTCGATGCGCGTCTCAATATTCAATTCGATATCGATTTTCCAGGTTTATCATCGATGGCGCGGAGGTGAATAACGCGACACATCGCGTTATCCGCCTGTAATAATTTATATTTTATCACAAGTTTTACTGATTGAGTGATGGTGACAATAATATTTATAATAATGATAATAACAAGATTTATGGTGTAAACTATTATTCAGGTACTTTTACTTCTCACTGTGAACTTTTTCGATTCTTTGTTTTATATAAATAACATAAAAAAAAGCGCGAAACATTCATCCATCACACATCTTCACAGATACAGACAACACAACAAGTCGTAGGTAAGTTGTATATAGTAATTACATATAAATATATAGTCAGTACTAGATTAAAATTGTATAAATAAAATGGTTGTGGTAAAATGTTCTCTGGGGAATATTGTTATGAGCATTATCGCTATGTTTAATTTCTTATAGGCTTAATGTTTGGTTTAAACTTAGCTTTATCATTTCGTTTCTTTTCCAGGGTGATAAGCGGAGCAGGACAGGGATGGCCAAAATGCGTCCTTCGTACTTAGGTAATTTGTTTCTCCGAATCTCCTTTGGTCAATTATTGCTGGTAGTTTCAATTTCAGGTCCTCCAAGGAATTAGAATTTCATCCTGAGACGTCGATGGTTCAAATGGCGATATGCTGTTGTGTGATTTGATGAGTTTACTCTCTAATTTTTTTATATATTCTTTTTGTCGTTGAAAATATTGTTGTATTCGTGAAATTTAATGTTTTAAATAACTGCTTTGTATATTAATAAGTCTTATTTTTATTATAGTTAGCGGATCGCACTGGATTTAGTCTTTTCAAACACGTGTTAAACTAGATTTTAAATAAAGACAGAACAAGATCCCAGTTACGTCCTTTCTTTTCAAACGTCTCCCCCAGAGTGTTGATCCGGGTCCTCTCCTTATTCCTCAAACTCCGAGGCGCACTTGACCCATGAGACGGGCGGGAAATTTAACTGGTTACATTTTCCCCCCTTTTGTAAAGGTGGGATCTGTGCATACTTTACAAACTCAAAATTTTCTATTTTAACGTAATGACCACTCATTCATCCATTCATACGTAACTCTTATAATTATCTATGCATACAACATTTGTTGTTGGTCTTAATATTAATACATTTCATTTCGTCAGCCTATAACTAATTTTCCCAATGGTTTTGATCGTCAATGATTTTCTATTTTAAGATTATGTGGTTGAGGAATTTATTGGACAATTAAGACTGTGGATGGCCCTTTCTCTTCAGCATGGTTGAGAGGAATGATATTTCCGTAAATTTATTCTATTATGTATTCCTTTTATTTCGGTATGGTTTTCTGGATGAGATAGCATGAAGGCATTTTTGCCAATTTCTTTAACAATCTTATATGGACCATGATAGATGTGAAAAAATTTATGAATTACTCTGTCGGAAGCATTAGATGGTCTCGGTATTTTTAATAGTACTAAGTCATTTACATTCAACTTTACCTTCGTTACTGTTTTTTGTTGCTTTTGTCGTTTCTTAAAATTTTTAAATAGTCTTTCTTGTGCAAGTATTATTTTGGTTTCGTGATTTATTTCTGTACTGTGGGGGTATGGTATCAGCTCTCGTATTTTTTCACGTGGTTGACTACCAAAATGTAATTCTATAGGGGTATATCCAGTGCTGGAATGGGTAGTGATATTAAGTAATTCTTGTATTTGGGGTATAAATGTTGCCCATTTTGTATGTTGGTTCGCGCACAAAGTTCTGAATAACCTCCCTAGCTCTCTCATCACCCTTTCCGTAGGGTTAGATTGCGGATGTCTTATACTTGAGTAGATTGTTCTTATCCCCTGATCATTTAGTGTTTTCTTCCAATTATGTGATGTGAATTGCGTACCATTGTCAGCAAGTATCCTTTTCGGTTTTCCCATATATGGTATATATTTTTCTAATATTTTTTTCAAACTGATTTGAGTTGTGGCTCTCTTAACAGCATATAAATTTACGTATTTGGAAAAGGCGTCGATTATAACAAAAATGTACTGTACCCCCCCTTTTGAACGTGGCAACGGACCGTAATAGTCCACAGTTATTAAATCACCAGGCTTATCTGACTTGACCATTTCATATTCACCTTCCATTTTTACTGATAAATATTTAACCCTCTGGCACAAATCACAAGTAGTTGTTAATTTCTTTATGTGTTTCGCCATTCCCTTCCAATAATAATTTTGCTTTAGGTATTGTAGAAGTTTATATTGACCTGGGTGTCCTAATTTTTCATGGGTATATTGGATTAATTTGTTTATTAATTTATCCGGTACAACAATTCGCCAATGACTCTCTTTCGGGTTATGTTGGAAGAGTATTTCATTATGTATCTTAAAATATGGTTCGGGGTCTCTTTCCGACATGTTCTTTAATTTATTGGATATCCACGTATCTTGTTGTTGTAAAGTTTTGAGATTTCTGAAATCTTTGATAAGATCCTTATCTAACGTCATATCATATATTTTGTTCGCCATTTTCTTATTATCACATTTCTGGCTACATATTAAAACATTCGACTCTAATTGGGATATTATCAACTTTTCCGCTTCTATTTCCATACTAAATTTTCCTTCCGGGTTCCTACTTATAAAATCAGCCATTATATTATCTTTACCTCTGCAGTATTCTATGTCAAAGGAGTATTCTTGTAATAATAAATTCCATCGGATCAATCGTGCATTATGAAAAGTGGTATTTTTTAAAAAGGTAAGACTCTTATGATCTGTGATTATCGTGAATTTAGTTCCCATTATATACGTTCTAAATTTTTGTACAGCATATATTACGGCTAACAATTCTTTTTCCGTAGTCGTATAGTGAATTTCTGGATTTGTGAGGCAACGACTTACAACCGATATTAAGTAATGATTTCCTTCATCATCCCTTTGATAAAGAATTCCCGAAATGCCTTTATCACTAGCATCCGTTTGTACTATAAATGGTTTTGTTGGGAGAAAATGATGTAATATAATGCTTTTTGTGAAATTATCCTTTAAATCTTTATATGCGTTTGCTAATTCTTTAGTCCAATTCCAAGGTTCATTTTTCTTTAATAGTTTTCTAAACGGATTCATATAGCACGCATGTTTTAGGCTAAATTGTCGGTAATAATTGCATACGCCTAAAAATTGTTGCAACTGTTTCTTATTTTTGGGTGTTTCGAAATTTTTGATTATTTTTAATTTATCTGGGTCAGGTCTTATCCCTTCATTCGACAATATAAATCCTAAAAATTTAATAGACGTTTGACAAAATTTTGACTTTTCCAATTTCAATGTAAAGTTATGTTCGTTCAATTTTTTAAATATTATCTCTAGGTGATTCATATGTTCTTCAAAACTGGGTGATGTAATCAGCAAATCATCTATATAACACGTCAAAAATTTTGAATGTTCGTTCCCTAATGCAAAATTGAGAGCTCTTATAAATCCGCTCCCTGCAGTTTTAAGTCCAAAGGGGACTCTACAAAACTGGTATAATTGTGATCCGTGTAAAAAAGCTGTATACGGTCGTGAATTTTTTTCTAATGGTACTTGCCAGTATCCATGAGTCAGGTCTATTGTTGACATAAATTTCGTTCCATGATGATTTTGCAAAAGTTCAGAAATCGGTGGGGGACTCTCGTTATCAGATTCAATTACTTCATTTAAATATCGCGCATCCAAACAAATTCGGATTTTTGTATCATCTTTTCGTACTACTCTCAAAGGGTTACAGTATGGGCTTATGGATCTTTCGATAATCCCCATCTTTAACATATTTTTTATCTCTTCATCAACTTTTTCCCTCAATGATAGCGGAATCGGGTATGATTTTCTAATTATCGGATTTCGTTTGGTTAATTTTATCTCATGTTCATAAACTTGGGTGCATCCTGGCTTATTGGAAAACAATGTTTGATATTTTTCTAAAAGTTTTACAACAGTTTCTACCTGAGTTGGATCAAGTGAAGTTAGATTACTCGCGATGTTTGAAACTTCCTTGAAAAAATTATGATCCCCTCCTGTCCTCAGATACTCTTCGTCATTTGGTTCATTTTCTATTTCTTTCAATTCGTTAATTTCACATATATATTCTATATCGCTATTTTTATCACTTTCAATTTCAATTTCATCATCAAATATATTATTACTTATTTCTCGATCCTCTTCACTCATATTATTATTTACAGGCATCGAGTCAAACAAAAGACTTATATGTTCTACGTCTTCACACAATA
This sequence comes from Athalia rosae, assembly GCF_917208135.1. Classification (NCBI taxonomy): domain Eukaryota; kingdom Metazoa; phylum Arthropoda; class Insecta; order Hymenoptera; family Athaliidae; genus Athalia; species Athalia rosae. The sequence continues at coordinate 25,336,318 of NC_064026.1, read as the reverse complement.
TTTCATCATCAATTTCATTATTTTCCACACAAGGTGTATCGTCAATGTCATTCATCATTTGATTCTTTTCAATTTCATTTACCATGGTATCATTAGATAATTGTACATTTCGAGTCTGCTTATTTTCTAAATCTAATTCAAGTTTTCTCATGTTACTAATTTGTATCAGGGTTTCATGTTGGTCATTTGAGGACACCAATTTATTCAAAGGTTCCAAATCAAACGACACCGCTCCAATACCGATACGAAGACCATTTACTTCTATAGTCCGACTTTTATAATTTAATATCACATTGTTCTGCAATAACCAATCGTTTCCAAGTATTAAACTATGAGATAAAAAGGGTATTACCAAAAATGTATGAGTAATTGACTGCCCATCCAAATTAATCGTTAAGAAAATTTGTTTTTTTACTGTAATTGATCTTTTCCCTATAGCTGGGATTACTTCTAATTTGCTAACTGGAAATATTTCAAGATTTCTTATATTACTTAACTGACTAAAAAAATCCTCTGAGATACACGTTATTTGGCTTCCCGTATCCAAAAGTGCAGACTTTTTTAAGCCAAAAACATTTACCGAGACATGTGGACATTTTGGTATTTTTGCCTTTTTATAAGTGTTTACTTTATTTTTCTGTATATCATATGATAGGTCCTTAATGTAATCAAAGGGTTCACGACACGCCATTGGACCTTGGCTTAACGCGCCGTTAATTAGTTTAAATTTTGTTGGCGATTTTTATTTTGTTGAGGATTATATACATTGTTTTGATGATAATACTGTCTCTGCGAACTATCATAATGCTCATTGTTTTGTGTGCGATAATACGAAGGTGGCGGATATCTCGTGTTTGGCAACAAGAAAGGTTCTGAGTTGGACGAGAACTCTTGGGAATTTGAATCAAACTGATTCTGAAGTTGTTGACGTTTCGAATTTGACCAGTATCTATTTTGATGGTTAATCCCACTAACCTTGACGTTCGAATCATTGTTATTATACACTGGGTATCTGCGTTTCTCTCTATCTCTATCTTCATTTGCTAGATCTAATTGAGCTATTGCTGATTCTACTGCATTATTATCAGACAAATTAACAGAAACTAAAACCTCTCTAACTCTAACAGGCATTTGTTGTATTATACTATAGTTTATTTCGTAATCCGTTAATTTTGGTTCGAAATACTGAGCCTCTTTCGTTTGTTTTAAATAATATGTCTGTAAACTATCGTCACTTGCTCTATATCTACGTGATGACCATCGATTCTTTTCTCTTATTCTAATCGCTACCGAATAAAATTCTGTTAGAAACGTCATTTTAAATTCTTCATATGTGTTGAATCTGCTCTTTTTTCCATCTAGCCAAATTTTAGCTCTACCCTCCAATGCTCCGTGAATAACTAATAATTTTTGTTCTACCGGCACTCGTTTTAAGATAAAATAATTTTCCAAGTCATTAATGAATTCTTTAGGGTTCATGCTATTTTCTCCAGAAAACTTTGGTACTTTTATCTCTACATTAAATGATTGTAAATGATTTATCAAACCTCCAACCAACCTTGTTTCAACATTACTCTGCGGATTCTCAACTAATCTTTCGGTTATTCTACGCTGTCTGTCATTTTCATCACGTAGTCGTTGAATTTCCGCACATAAGTCGTCCTGCGATTGTCTTTCCATCATTATTCTTTCCAGTTCATTTTTCTGTGCTGTTAATTTTTGCCGTTCCAGTCTTAATTTCCTCATTTCCTCAGCCATATTCTCTGTCGCGGACGTGTTTCCTTCCTCAGTCATTCTGTATTTGATAATTCGACCACTACGGGTTGTAAGATTCCTACAAATAATAGTTTTATTATGTTTGCCCATAAATTTCTTAAAGGTAACTAATTTTTTACACACTCATGCACACATTTATTCCTATTTCTATCGAGCCTCTGCTTTGGGCGCCATTGTAATAATTTATATTTTATCACAAGTTTTACTGATTGAGTGATGGTGACAATAATATTTATAATAATGATAATAACAAGATTTATGGTGTAAACTATTATTCAGGTACTTTTACTTCTCACTGTGAACTTTTTCGATTCTTTGTTTTATATAAATAACATAAAAAAAAGCGCGAAACATTCATCCATCACACATCTTCACAGATACAGACAACACAACAAGTCGTAGGTAAGTTGTATATAGTAATTACATATAAATATATAGTCAGTACTAGATTAAAATTGTATAAATAAAATGGTTGTGGTAAAATGTTCTCTGGGGAATATTGTTATGAGCATTATCGCTATGTTTAATTTCTTATAGGCTTAATGTTTGGTTTAAACTTAGCTTTATCATTTCGTTTCTTTTCCAGGGTGATAAGCGGAGCAGGACAGGGATGGCCAAAATGCGTCCTTCGTACTTAGGTAATTTGTTTCTCCGAATCTCCTTTGGTCAATTATTGCTGGTAGTTTCAATTTCAGGTCCTCCAAGGAATTAGAATTTCATCCTGAGACGTCGATGGTTCAAATGGCGATATGCTGTTGTGTGATTTGATGAGTTTACTCTCTAATTTTTTTATATATTCTTTTTGTCGTTGAAAATATTGTTGTATTCGTGAAATTTAATGTTTTAAATAACTGCTTTGTATATTAATAAGTCTTATTTTTATTATAGTTAGCGGATCGCACTGGATTTAGTCTTTTCAAACACGTGTTAAACTAGATTTTAAATAAAGACAGAACAAGATCCCAGTTACGTCCTTTCTTTTCAAACGTCTCCCCCAGAGTGTTGATCCGGGTCCTCTCCTTATTCCTCAAACTCCGAGGCGCACTTGACCCATGAGACGGGCGGGAAATTTAACTGGTTACACGCCCTAGAAAACGAAAAAGAAACGCGCCGCTCCGAAATCGGGTAATGAGCGACTGGTGAAAAGACGCACAATCTCAACGCAGGAAGTATGTATGTATGTACATTAGTCAGAAGCCAGTATGATATAACGCGTGGTAATTCGGTGTTTCGTAGCGAAACGAAGGGTAGAAACTTCATCCGTTCGGGACGTCGTTACAATAATAATTGAAATATCGTAAATTGGATCCAGCTAGTAAAACGATTTTATGTGACCACGTCATACACGGAGATTGATAAACCTCGAAAATGATACGATGAAAAAGTAAGAATGAACGAACGAGAAAATTTTTAGCTGAAATATTTCCCTGTTCCCGAAACGATGAATTTTTCTCGTTCCACCTATTCCCCATCTCTCTATTTTCTCTTTTCTTTCTCCGTTGCAGCTTGAGTTTCGCGATTGATCGATCGGAGCACTTTGACTAACAATAAATATAAATAGCTCAAGTTACACCCCCGCGTTACCTATACATAAGAACCGTATGGGGTGTATTATTACGGGTTTCTTGCAGATCTTAAGAAACACGGGGACGCGTGTAAGCATCTTAAGATTATTATTATTATTATACGTGTTACGTGTGCGCCGGTTAACGACGATGTAATGCCGTAAATGTATATCATCATAGATGTACGTATATTGAACATGATAGCCTTCTTGGAATAATCATTATTATTATCATCATTAGCATTATTGTTAAGATTTTGATGAAGCTCTTCCGCTACAACCGTAGACGATAATTTCCCCATGACGTCGATGGTGGCGGATCAAAAACATCAGCTTCCGAATCGATATTACATCTCGTCGGAAAGGTATAGCTAACGATAATTACCATACCGCGTCGCACGCGTACTCCAACTTTAATTCACTTCTGGCATTTCGAAGATTCATTGTATAGATGCTCATGTACATACCTGTACAACACAAGTTTAAGTTTTCTATGTCCTGTCGCGAGTTTCCCTGACTTTTCGACAATTTTTCTCGATCATCCACGTTATCCGAAGCGGGCACTTGAAGCGCTTCCGAAATTTATATCACACCAACCCCATGAGCTTGTTATAGCGGTCAAGGCCCGGGTGTGGTGAAAAGTTTTCTGGTTCCGGGGATTCGTTTGATGGAAAAGAGCCAGTTGTCCGTGAAAGAAGAAAAAAAAAAAAGAACAGGGAGGAAACGAAAAAGCGAAAAAAAAAAAAGAGAGCGAAAAAAAGAGCCAAAGTGATAAAGTTTGCGCGTTGGAGTGACAATTTTTTTGTTTTTTTTTTTTTTTTTTCCTCTTTTTATTCAGTTTTGTTTTTTCGGTTCGTGTTTTTGGCGAGAGGGGGGGGGGGGGATCTTTTTTTGTTTTTTTTTTTCGCTCTCTTTCCAACCTTCTTTTTACCGGGCGTCGCCTGGCGTCGAGTTTCGCTGGTAATTTTTATTTATGGGACCGACCCGCCCGTTTCGTTCTCACGACTTCGCTGCCCTCGCAAACGCGGAGCTTTTCAGTTGCTATATACCGCGGCGAAACTGCGACTTCGCTTCGCGACGCGGTATCACCTTCGTCGAGGAAAATGTTGACTCACTTTTATTTTGGCATTATTAATCGTTGTAATTGTGCTGCAGACGTCGTAATGTGGAGCCGGTTTTCGCAGGCATGTATACGTACAGTATACGGCGCTTTCCGCTACGGCGAGATGTTGGCGTCGCGGATGCCAAAGCGTCGCGATCCCGAGAGCTGCGAGAGGATTGAAACATTCCTTAACTACGATCAACCGTGAAACGATTGGTTATCGATCCCCGAATGCGCATTGAAAATTTTTACTGGCACCGGCTGCGGACATCCAGACGTATAGAAGTCGGAAGAATTGGCGATTCATGGACGATGACCAGTTTTTTTTTTTTCTTTCTTTTTGTTATGTTGATTTTTCGCCGAATCGCAAAAATTGGGAATTTAGCGCTCCGGATGTGCATTTTGGTAATGGAGATTTATATCGGTGTCGGAGAAAACTTTGTTTCTAGGATTTTGCGCCGTTCGATTTTCCATATTTGGTAAAGCTGTAGCTGTATAGTATAATATCAAAGCTATACACATAAGAAACGATACGAATGCCGCGGTGGTGGACTTTGTCCGCATCACGGCCGGTGGTTCGGTATACGGGGGTGGGATGCAAGGATTTTCTGAAAGGGTACGCCGATGCGTGGAAAATCCCTAAAAGTCTCTGGGGGCTTTCTCTTTATCGCGATTCATCTGTTATTCTTTTTTTCTTTCCTTTCCTCACGCCCTACCAGCCGCGGAAAGCTTTCGTCGTGTGGAATACAGAGAAGAGGTGAAATTGAAAAATCGAAAGAACCGCCGAGCCCCAATTTTTCTCTTCCTTACTTTTTTCCCTTTTTTTTCTTTCTCCCCTCTCGTTACTCCGGCTATAAGAATAAGTAGAAAAGCGGTGAATTTTACAACTAGATATTGTGATCTCGAGTCAATTTTTGATAAGAATTGAGAGACGGGCGTCGGGTGTAGGGAAGATTTTTTCTCTTGTATAGCTTAAGAAAAGAGGGGGCGAGAGCGACTTGGTCCGCCCTACGCTACGTCGAAATTGGAAATCTTCGCAAAAGGCAACTCGGCAATGATCGAGGTATCGAAGCGATTCACGTTTCGTGTACTCCGCACTTCTATTCCATATAACGCGAATCTTTTTCGCGCGGCATACACTTCTGAGGAGACGTATGAAAAAAGCAGATGTATGCCCACGATATTACACTGCACAATGTACGCCTCGTGCCACAGATTCTCACGCTATTATAAAACGCTTGTATACCTACTAGTAGACTCGCGACCGCATCGCAGATTTTGCGCTCGAAAGGGTACAATAGGTAATGTCTGTATGCACGTACGTACGTATACTAGAACATACGTATACATACGTAATATAAATACGCTTTCAAAGTTTTTCGGCGACGAAAAAAATACGTAGCTATGGGAAAACGTGTTCGTTTTTCTACGGAGCAGGACGGTGATACACCTGGATGAAAAACTGTATCCCGTTAATTGAAATACGAATGAGATTTACGATTAGCCGAAAGCCATAAAACCGAATCTATCTCCGAAACTCAACTGAAAATCGATGTATTATTCACCGCCGAGCCTGTCGTCAAGATTCCCGGCTCTTCGAAGCCAGGATTTATTTCTCGATATTCTTCTTTCGACCGAGCATAAGAATTTTTGTGCGTTCAAAAATTAGTTTCTATTATAAACGAAAACGGAATTTTTCGCGGTCTCGAGACAACCGAACCCCTCGTTACGCGACACCCTTTATGGCAGTTGTTGTATCAGTTGCACCCTTCGCGCAAACTCACAGGTAAAATAATAATATAGTTAATTCTCCGTGGCCGGGAACTCCGCGCGCGTTTCTAATTGATTAGCAGACCTTTTCCTTTTGCGTTTGAAAAGCCCGCAAAAGTTTCTCCGTACTCTTCTGTTCCCGGAGAACTCCACGGCTGCCAAGAACGCGAAAAGTTTTAAATTTAGGATCCGTTCTTTACAGCCAAGAAATACCCTCCAACAAAAGCGTCGCTTAGCCATACCGCTGCACATGTATGTACGTACGTTTTACTCTGTAGCTTACGTACGACGTATACGTACATGTATAAACTGTACGGGTCGTATACATACGTACATACGTGGTACGGTGCATGCGACTAAAACTTTGTACAACACCGCAGGGTCTCGGCTTTATCCGACATTATGCTACGCCGCAGTAGTACGAACGCGCGTTCGGCCCGGCACGCCGGTTATTCGGACTCGCACGGGACGTACACCCGGTCAGGTTGATTCCGACGCGCGTTTGGACAAATTTTTCGTGCAGCTGTGGCCGCGCAGGCTACGAAAAGTTGTCCGAGCGGGCTCGGCCGCTATTCGGAATCAACCTGACCGGGTGTACGTGCGCCGCACCGACGTACGTACGTACGTGCGCCGAAATCCTATCGGAACGTTGAGCGTGTGTTCGATAGGCAGTAAAAGTAGAGAAACTACTCGTCAGCTCGTGCCAAGCTTTCATGCTTTGAAGTGGATAGGTGCGATAACGAGAAAGTATCGTCGCTAGAAACGGGATATGTATCTCATTCGGACGTTGCGAAAGTTCGAATTCTTCGAGTCGCGCACGTCCTCGGTTTCTTTCATCTCGGACGACGGAATGCGACCACTTTTGAACACTGCGTAGGTCAAGCGCCTCGAATTTAACGTCGTGTTCCGAACGGGGAAAGAAGTTGTTGTTTTTTTTCTTCTTCAAAAAACAAGAAATCGCGAAACGTCAAACAAGACTGGTCGTGAGTCGAAAAGTTATTCCCAAGCATTGAACCGAAATTGCAAAAAAAATTCATTCGCGGTATCTCGATTTATATATATATATATTCATTTAACGCGGGTATAATATTACTACGGTAGAATATTTCTCGAGCGCACAAAAAGCGGGTAAGAATCTAAGAAGGGATGATTGTTCGTCGGAAAATACTTATCGGTACACATATAGGTATACATGTATGTACGTAAAACTGTCTTTGAAGAAATTGTGACGTTCCACAATAGAGTTGAAAGTCTTTTGGGTTTTATTGTCGGTAACTCGTAGTATAGTAGCTGGTAGCTGTTAGGTAGAGAAAACGTCTGAAGGCTGATATAAAAAGAAACGAAACGGATCGTCTCGACGTTTCACGTACCGCCGGCTCCTCCTATACGAACGACCGCCGATCGCTAGAAAACCGAGGGAACTGGAAAACCAATACTCACTCGCTCGCGCTCTCTTTTCTCCGATGGATTCGGTCAGAGTCCTCTTGTAACTCGCGTTTGTTACGATGTGGGTGGAGCGGCGCGCTTCCAGGTTGCCGGTACCAGCCGGGAACGGGGGTAAAAATAAGAATGGAAAACGATTGAAAAAACAGGAGGCGGATTCCGGAGCCTGATGTTTCGGACGTTCTCGGTTCGACGACGAGTTTACCATCGCGAGCCACTAAATCCTGGAATGAGGCCTCTTTTTACGCGGTATCGTTCACCACTTCCGGTGCAGGAATTATTTGGCATGTCGCACGAGCTGCCGATACCGAGCCGGCTTTTTTGCCCGACTCGATAATCCGTTATGTATACTGCACGTAGGTACGTGATTTTGCTGTAAAACGTTTCTTCAAATATACACCTATGGAAAATCGACGCCTCGCAGATATTTTCGGTATACATATATTATATCGAGTACACCTACTCTCGAATATTTATTGAATTTGATACCCAAGGGAATAGCTGTTTCATTTTTTTCGTTCGACGGATGTGTTTGTGGTTCTTCCCCTCGCTTTTTTTCGTTACTTCCGAATTTTTCATTTGTTTTACTTTTCATCTTCCGGCGGAACGAGCGATGAGAGTAGAATTTTTTTTGTCGATAACCCGAAATTTCGGTGATCCAAGCTTCTGTACTTTTTTCAAATAATTCAATAATTTTAATAATCTCAATAATTTCAACGGATTCTGAATATCGAAAGAAACAGAAAATAAGAACGGAAGCTTTTTGTAAGTGGGGGACAACGTTTTTTGCTATTCAATTGAATCGCAATCCGTGTGCTTGCCGCAGAACCATCAGCCGAACCGAATGTCGTCCATTATCTCGAAACTGTTGACTCGCCAAGTTGGAGAGACGATTGCAATTCTTTGATCTAGCAGGAAAACTAAAAACTCCATCGTCGCTAAAAATTCTCATTTGAAATGTAATCCCGTTAGACAAAGGGTAGTTTTATTTCGTCAAATGATCTCATGCAAATATGGAAAAATAATTAATCAATGACAAAAATGGCGTCCGCAGCGGCTGTGGTAATGCCTGAGTGAAATAATAACTTACAATTAGTAACGTAACTGAAATAAAAAACTGCGGTGAAGTTTGATTAATACCAATCCATATTATGTACAACGTACAAATGACACTTATCGTCGTGAATACGAGAGACGTGGCTTGTAAATTTTTCGATACCTATCATTCCACCTGGTATAACGCGAGTACAAAGTGAATAACGGGAAATGTGCGGGTACCGAGTGCCTCCGAGATGAATGCATATACATAGATGACGTAAGTGTAACATGTATCACATATAGCCGACTACTCTACAATAATGTTCCATCGTAGGTATGGAAAGTCCATAAAATGTCCGTAGAGTTTAACATTTATATGTACATCGTAATATACCGTAGGTACAAATAGATGGGAAATGAACAGACGTTTGCCGAGCGTGATGTTTCTACATACCTATATGTATATGTATATACACGACATACGTACACCTACATTCCAACGTACAGTTACGTGTGTATATTATATATGTATATGTATACACATAATGTACATGCGGTAGAACAAAGCCATTGTTTAGCTGGCAGTTGGCTACGTTCTTTCTTCGTACCCTCAATTACAATACTCTTTTCACGTCACTCCGACGACAAATTTCTCCGTTACGGCAAAGGTGATTAATGTCACGAAAGGTTGAACCCCGCGGCAATATCTTCCTCCGCCTCAGATAGTGTAGTTGATGGCGGCGAACGGGCACCCGGATATACGTATACCCTAGCTGCTGCATCTTCCGCCGCCTCGCCGTATTCTCGGTGGATACGCGGCGGCGGAAGTAAAAAGGTATCGCATGTGCATTCGGCGCTAGTCACCGAACTTGCGTTGGTTCGTTTTCCGGTACCGCAGCTACGTAACCGTATACCCGTACACTCGAATGTACGTGTGCGTGGGTACGTATACCTCTGGGAAATACACCGCTACCGGGTTTCGGATTTCTTCGACTTTTCTACGACGAAATAGAAGCTCGATATTTTCTGCGAAAGCTCAAGCCACCGCCGCACGGATCAAGGGGGTCCGGCTGAATAACCGGTTCTTTGACATTACCGCCGGCATTGATTTTTGAATGCCTTATAAATACCAAGATATTTTTCGTATCGGAGCCACCGGTACGCTCCAAGAGCTTCCTTCCGTCGTTCCGGAAGACGCTCTTGATCACGGAGCAACGGAAAATTTGTTTTATTCGAGGAAGACGAATAAATAGAAAAGGGAATAAGAACTGCGGCGACAAATGTAATCGGATGAAACTGAAATGAGAACAAATTTTATCTATACATGTGTATTCGCGCAAGCATTGTTTACACGTCGTTCGCAAACGGCTAATCCCGTGAACGCGAGAGCTCCGTATACTTCCGCATCTGTACGAAGTGAAAATACATATGTATATTTTGAACGATAAAATTCACCCGCATAAGTCTGTGTTGTTAAAGTTGGAAAAAAAACCAAAGTTCTTTCACAAATATGTACCGCGTTATACTCGGCGTCCCGTGTATATATGTATACTCACTCACCGAATGGCTCGCCGGTCAATCTTTTTGACCCACTTCCGGGTCGACTCACCCCGTCCGTCCTCCCTGCGATCCAGTTTCGACCCGGCTGCATCTCGTTTAACGGCAATTTTTCTACTCTCTGCTTTCATAGCATTGGTATCGATAATTGCTTCGAATCACTTCGAGAGAATGGACTGTTCCGCTTGTGTAAAAGGTCAGTTGTAAGTTGGGCGGTTCTTACGTTTCACGTTCCTCTCTTTCGTTTCGTTCGTTTTCGTTATACGGTACGTAAATACCGATTTCCAGCCGAGATTGGACCCGAATTCGGACCGATCGAAAATATCGTCTGACGGGATAAACTCGAGAATGATTTCGTTCGGAGAAATAATCCGAGATTCAACGTGACCAGCCCCCCCCCCCCCCCCCCCTCCCTCTCGTTGGAGTCCGTGGGGTCAGCGTAGGTGGTTGACGGTGTGATGCGCGCGTGACGAACGCCGATCCTGACACCTCGGTGCCCTCGGGAAATCAGAAAATATGCGTACGTCATGGGTGGTATGTGAACCGGTGCACGCAAAAGCGCCGGGATACGCGCGTATCGGGTGAGTGTAAAATTCGATGGAGTTTGTTATCGATCGAAGGATTATTGCCAATTATCGTGGCCGACGTAGAACGCCGACTGTACGTCAAAGATCGAGGCTCTAATTCACTTATATTTGAAATAAATGAGAATCATAGCGGCGACGGAATAACGTAACGTAATAACGTCTTTGCCGTACAAAAGATCGCGAGATGAGTTCTCGTTCCACGTTTGTGTCATGGTTTTACGAGTACAGTTTTTTAGATGAGCAAAAAATGATTTCGTTTTTTCTTCCTAGCGATCCTGCGAGTGGAGAAAAAAAGGCTGTATACTTGCGTGAAAAGTAAGATGTTCTCAGGGTCAGTTGTTGATGATACTTGAGTCAATTTTTGCTATAAAACACTCCCCTTCAGGCTCTTGATACGGCAACCCGAAAATAACGGGGATGTCTCAAGCGTCGCGACGTCCTCAGAAAATACGAAAATATACGATATCCGACCTATGCGGGTAAGCCAGCTTGTTTTCAAATTGAAAAAAAAAAAATATATAAGAAATTATTAAGAATCGTTACAAAGCGCTCCGCTCAAATTCCTCAATGCTCGATTTTTCATCGGAGCGTAATAATGATAATTCTGTTCTGAAAAAATGAAATTGAACACTCGCGGAGGTATTCGCAGACAAACAAGCAGACTGAACGGGTAATTTTTTTACGTTCTTTCTATTTCACCCCGAAAATGTTTTTAGTTTTTTCTTCGTTCGTGATACTTGTTTTTTCTTATACCTATTTACTTTTTTTTTCTCTACTCATCCCACTTTTCTATCCTGGCCATTTCTGGCTTACGTAGTGCGCTTATACCTATACGTATAACCGAGTAGTCGACGGAGGACGCGTATGGGGAGCCGTTTGAAAAACATGAAATTCACATTTTTATGTTAGTCACGTTATGCCACGCTCCGTTTATGGCCGAATGCGAGGCGTCCTGTATACGATAGAAACTAAACCTGATCTATCTCTCACTCGATGATAGGATCCCGCCGCGCGTGTGTATCCGATTCGACTTGAACTTGGCCTCCTATATTAGAAGATGTTGCAGCGGTTCTGTACGTTGTCCAAAAATCAGTGGGGGTGAAAACCCGAACTGTACTAATTGTAAGCATCTCCTCGGATATTTGGAAAACGGAAAACCAATCGTACGTGCTAATGTCACGAGGAACAATTATGATGAAAATATTGATGGGGAGGTACATAGTTAGTAGGGTCGCGTTCCACATACACATATACTTGGCCATAAATATCGTACCTATACAGTAGGGTGGGTAAAAAAAAAACTTCTATTTTTTTTTTTTAATCTCACACACACAAACTTATTGCTAGGCACCTTTAGAAAGGACACAGCCAGTATGGGCTCTTAATATTAATGGGATCATCCTCCTCATCATAGATTTCTATTTTCAATTCAGTTTGATATCCAAAAAGTCATGTTTTATCACCAGTAGCTCTTAAGCCCGTACTATGGTCGATATCTGTAGGAAATCGAATGCTCTACAAAAATGGTTACTTATACTTTTTCGAATTTTCGAAATTTTTTTTTTTTCTCATTTGCACTGCATATTGGAATTCAAATGGGAATATCTTCGATATGGTTCGAGTAATTGAAAAAGTATAAGAAACCATTTTTGTAGAGCGTTAAATTTCCCACAAGAATCAATACAGCTTATTCGATAATAATTATTACTCAGTCGGTAACAAAATCCAGAAACAAAAAGTGATTTTTCTTTAAATTCTTCAATTTTCGACCTTGAATATCTTTGAAATGGCAAGATTTATCGAAAAAGTATAAGAGACCATTTTTGTAGAGCATTCAATTTCCTACAGATATTGACCCGAGTACGGGCTTAACAAGCTATTGGTGATAAAACATGACTTTTTGGATATCAAACTGAATTGAAAATAGAAATTGATGATGAGGAGGATGTTCCCATTAATATTAAGAACCCATACCGGATGTGTCTTTTCTAAAGGTGTCTAGCAACAAGTTTTTGTGTGTGAAATTAAAACAAAAAAATAGAAGTTTTTTTTGACCCACCCTACTATATATTATACTGCCACCCGCGTATCCTAGGTGATCCCGTGACAGTTCAGTGTATCGAGAGAATATGCCGTACATTTTTCTATACACCGCAACGGTACAGCGGAAAGTACATCTCCACAGCGAGTGTCGATAAACGCCGTTTTGTTTGTTTGTTTTTTTTTTTTTTTTTCCCTCTTCTCCCGAGTTCCGTTCGACGCCGCGATCGGCTTGTACGACAATATGAAAAAATGGAGTTTTGAGGATACACTCGAGGCGCAGGAAAACGCGGAACGTTACCTACTCTGGTTTAGGTAGAAGGGTAGGTGTGCCTTCAATTTTTTTTTTTTTTTCTTCCTGTGTGCGTATAGGATTACGGTCAAAAAGTCTAAAAGCATGGCAAATATATACTCGACGATAGCGCAAAGCTTCGAGGACTTTGTAAATAAGTCGACCTGACGAAATGTTTTGCAGATTTTGGTAAACATCGCCGCGGTTTCGCGTCACGGAGGTAGAATGGTAACGGGCGTTCTACGTCGCACAACGTAACGAACCTCTTGGTTATTTCACAGTGATTTGTTGCGCGCATCGGATACGACGGTGGCCAACTTTCTTCAGCCGAAGGCTCAATCGCCCGATTCTGGCCATTTGCGACGGGGGTTTCTAGTGTCCCGTGTCTCGAATACATTAAACCCTCCTCCCCCCCTCCCCCCCCCCCCCCCTCCCGCCGCTTTGGCTTCGGCGTGCGTGTTGTATAATATATAAGGAGGGTGTGTTCTCCCAGGGCGCACGCCAACCGCAAAACTTGGGGTCAAAGTACGAGATATCCGCTCGTCGCACGGTGTGCACGACGCTTTGGGCTGAGCACTTGTTCTGAATGAATTCGTTTAAAATTTGTTCGGTAATTCGTACGAAAACAAAAAAATACGAAGGTTATATGCGACCGTTGATCGATCAAGGGGGCGCGGACTCGAACGAACCAATTCTTCGTTTTTCACGACGAATCCAAAGAACGAACGGTAAGACGTCAGTCTCGTTTAACGAGCTACCGTTACACACGTCGCTGGATTTTTTTTTTTTCTTCAAATCTTCGGCGATCGTTTTCTTTCTTTTCTCTTATCGTTGGCGAGGGTTGCGACGATACAAGGGGAATCGTCGATCTGCGCGGCAGATTACAACGAGGTAGAACGAGGTGTCTGACGATTAGCGAAGTGAACCGTTGTTGAATCGCGAGTCTCCCGATCGGCGCTCAAGCCATCATCTCCGGCAGCGACAAGTACCTATTCGGCTTCGACCCGCACTCGCGGAGTCTCGCAGTCGAACGGGTATAAAATATCGGCGTAACGTCGTAAAGGTGGATTGTTTCGCGCGAACGCGAAAGACCCCCGGAACCCCTCGCAGCTAATGGAAATTGGAGGTCTTCCTCAAGTCGGAATGGAGCCGCGCGGAGCGCCGGCGAACATTCGGTAGACACCCTCGTATCCCTTTGTGTAATACCCAGACGAAACGGGGGTCAACTCTTCCGCAGTTGGGGGTCTTCTCCGGCGGGCTCGTGTCCCCCGTGCGTAGGTACGTCGTCGTGGGATCGAGTGTGTGCGGTGAACAGGGTGAATTTGTGGTTTCCTTTTGTGCCCCTAATGGATTTGTAGCGGTGCTGCACACTCGCCCGAAACGACGGCGGCGCGGTACGATGTAGGTATATACGGTGTGTACGCGTATACGTATACATACATACATAGATACGTACACAATACGAGAGGGATGAAAGAGCTCCCCTTCCCCCCCCCCCTTTAGACGTAATTATTTATCGTCGGTATGCATTTGCATATTTCTGTGATATGCTAATTTATTCTAAATGCTAAAATTTTTCGGAACTATGAGAGATAAATAACGTTAAGTGAAACGCGACGTCACAGCCACCCCGCAATTAACGAAACAGCGGAAAACGCGAGCCAAGATCGAATCGGAGAATGAAAATTTGGCAATGAAAAATTAGGCGAACACCGACCGTAAAACATCGCTGATAAAATTGCTTGCGTACGTGTATACGTGTACTGCGGGTGGTATAGGTGGTAATTCTTGGACGAAAAATATCTTCGTTCGCAGGTACGGTACGTACCGTATGCACAATTTTTATACCCGCATAATATTATTCCGTTGTTACGGTATAAACATTCGTATTATAGCTATGAGTGTCCTTTGTTACACGGCGTGCACCTATACCTACCGTTCAGACGATGCGATACGGGACCCGGATATAAATCGAGGCTTCAACGTAGACGACATTTTCGCCTTTTCAGCGATAACTCGCTCAACGTTACTCGGGCCCACCGACAGTAGCTATTTTTTCCTGAATTTAACGAACCGGAAACATGACGACGGACTAGAAAACGGCCCTCCATCATCTCGTCTTTCCTCTTTCTCTCCGTTTCGTAATTTTCCCCGTTCTCTCCACGAGACGCGAATGCCCGTTATCCTCTAATCTGTCCAATATTTCACCCCGCATTTGCACCGGGTATTTGAAAATTTCTTTGTTACATTCGTATGAGCCGCGCCATTTTCTGCCCTCGCGTGTAAAAAAGACGCCAAAGAGAGAGAGAGAGGGAAAAACAAAAAAACAAAAAAACAAAAAAACAAAAAAAAACAAGGAAAACAAGGAAAATAAAAACGAACAACGGTAACAACGCTTTGAACCTCGTACACCACGTACACCTACCCGGTACTCGAGCGCAAATCCCCGCACGGTATAGACCCGTATATAACGGGTGCTCGTTTTCAGCGGGGAAAATCGAGCGCCACCGAAAATTCAGTAGTGGCGTGTAGTGGCAGATGTCCCATGGGATGCCACTTTCGCGCGTCACACCGGCTAATTAATGACTTCAACAGCAGTAGGCTGTTTGCCTGTTTCTGTCGCTAACAATTCGAGTGACAATTCACAAGGGGAATGATATTATGCCGACGTACACCGCCGGGTGGCGGCGGTTCCCAAATATCGGAAATATACATTCGACGCGTACCCTCGACTGTCTCAAATTCCATGTAATTTCCGCATTGTTGCCAATATCAAACGATCACGATTCGCAGCGAACGTGGATCGGGATGGGAGGAGCGATTGTGCGATCGGTGTACGGGGCTAACGGACCATTAGGCAGGCGAAAATTTTGCTGCGTATGCAACCGGCTCGGTGTACACGGTGATCCGTGATCCGGGGCCCCTAATAGCAACGCGAGCCCGCGAATCCTGCGAGGTGTAGTCTTTTCGCCTCATTGACCACCAACGCGGATAGATTACCTATACGGATGACCTGTCCGCGGCACGCCCGTCGTAAGTCAACTTAAAATTACACGGATCATTTCTCATTATTTTCATGGGATTTTTCCCCCGTTCGCGATTTCACCCTTGAATCTGTCGTCGGTCATTTACCGTGCACGTGTGCGTTGAGGGGTGCGAGCGGTCATACGCGGGATTTCAAAGAGAGGAGAACTTTTTTGCTCGGCTCTGTCGCGGATCAGGTCGCAAGGAAGTATGCGATCGCGAATTCTATTGCGTTCTGTCTGCGGGTATCGGTACATGGATTTTATTCAGATAACGATCGAACTATACCGTTTTTTAATTAGTGGTTCCGTTCGATCGAGCCAATTATAAGCAGAAATGTCGAGAGGTAGTCGCCCTGCAATTAATACGAACCTGTAGAGTCGGTGTATAATTGATGGAAAAAGTTTCCGGGCGTTTTTGTGTTTTGTGTTTCGTGTTTTGGTCGCGTCGGCTTTTACGCTGTTTCCGAAATTCTGTTCATCGTTATTATCGTTACCGATATACGCGTGTCACAAAAAACAGGGACACATATAGCTACGCGTGAATTTTCGATCGGTCAACCATGGGCATCAATCTCGGAAATTGAAGAGCCGCCAATTAAAGTATAATGCCTCGATGCACTCGGACCTCTGTAAATTATCGAACACGTTCGTATTCCGCGAATATTCCGATCGACCCGCGCGGCTGCACAATGAAATTCCACCGACGGAAGGACACCTGATCGCGACCTATATACCTAAGCGTATCGCTCCTGCCGCTATCGCAGCTAGATTAACCTTTCGAATGAAACTGGTCGAGGAAGAGTAACGTCCGACGAACCACCGATGCACGTGAGGAACCTGCGATCTTTTAACTTTGAATGTCGAGTCGGTCGTTTCTCATAAATCGCGCGGAATGTTCTTTTCATTCCACATCGGTCGACGGCATGCCGGAATCACTTTTTCAAAAGGAGACCGATGATCCGTATTCTATTTTCTATTTTTACGCAATTTCTCGTTTTGTAACACCCCCTAGGAACGTCGGCGACGGTCGATCCGTTTGATTCAAGGGTTGGCGTGCTTTCGATAACCCGTGAAAAAATCCTTCAATCTCAAGCACACGCCTACGGCGGCACGCCGTTCGCAGCTAAACTATGATGGCGTGTTAACCGGTAATATTGGATAATTTTCAGTAATTTTTAGTTTCCTGCCGTTAGTCGCTGAATTTTATCTCCAACAAAACCACCAATTTTACCATAAAGTCTAAATCGTAGTAGTTACCGCGACCTTTTCCATTATGCGGAACGGAAGCAAGCGTTTGAAAAATATATGTACCTACTCCAACCTGATGTATAGGCACGTAAAGACGCCGTCGGGTGAATTCTAAATCCGTTATAGTTCATGCTCAACGGGACGTGCGGCTAAATTTTACAAGCTGCCTTCTCGTCACGTGATCCATTCATCAGCGTGATATTATGTAATTTTCCATTTAACTGTCGATTCTCGCGGACGTCGATATTCTTCACAGCTCTTCAAATTCACCTCGTCTTTGCGATACATATGTATACGTACGTTGCAATA
Source organism: Athalia rosae (assembly GCF_917208135.1). Taxonomy (NCBI): domain Eukaryota; kingdom Metazoa; phylum Arthropoda; class Insecta; order Hymenoptera; family Athaliidae; genus Athalia; species Athalia rosae. The sequence goes on along the minus strand of NC_064026.1, from coordinate 25,318,566 downwards.
TCCTGGGTAAAATTGCGGAATAACATCTCGGTAGATCTCGAGGGTCTCTCAGACATGAAAATCAAGGGGAGAGTTGTCGGAAACGAGGTGTTTCCTCATAGCAACCTGTTGGTCCTGACGCTGTACCTCAGCTTCTGTATATCCGGCATTTAGTCTCCGGGTTGTACGGTGTCGCGGCTGGATAACCGTGAAAAGTTTAATCCTCGCTCCGATTTCCGTCGCTATAGATATAGCCGTTCTGAGCTGTAAAAACTGCGTTCGAAAACTGGCTATCTCTCGATATAGACGCCGATGGAAAACTGCGTCGGACATATTGAATCTGATCAACGACCGATGTACCCGAGGACAATAAATTTCTCATTTTCTATGCTCCGCGGGTCAGTCGGAATGCGACCAGATGCTGTTTTCCATTTACGGCTTACTCGTTCGATGTGTAAACGTCGAGATTCGCATCGAGTTTTTACACGTATTATATGTATCACAGGTATGTCGCTCTCCGCATACATACGTACGCACAAATAGCGTCGAGGCAAAAAGAAGAAATCTACGTGATGATTCGAGGGGGATAAAGCGAAGCAAAAAATTAATGCATCGCGCTATTCTTACATCCCCATCCCTCGCTTTGTATGGATAGAATGTGCAGCAGACCGGTTAACGAGTATACACATACACACTCCAGTACTGAATTTGGTTACTAATCGAGAATATCGCGAGCAATGGAACTTGGGGAGTGGCTCCGAAGAGGTGTCCGACCTTTCGCTATCCAATTTTCATTAGTACCACGCGCGAGAGTGACGCGGGTCGCGTACCGCAAAACTACACCAAAGACAACGACTTCCGACATTGATTTTTCATCGATAGAAAATCAGCGACGCCGATCGCCTCTAGGCGGCGGCGTTAGACGTGCTCTCGACAGGTACCTACTTACACCTACGTGCGCCATGAGCCGTTTCCGGTTCTCGTCTAACGGGCATCGGGAATGCACGGCCATGTCCGTCCGTCCGAAAGCCTATGATAGTCGGGTTTATACAGCCGTGGGATTCACACCGCGGTACTAAACGCTATAGGTACGGGCGTGCGGCGTGTACGTGGCGGGGGAGGATATCCCGAGCAGAAAATTAATCCGGCTGTGATCTGGCTCTGGCTAGGCATGCCTGATGGAACCGATCGGGCCCCAATCAGGCATAATTATCCGGCGCGGATCAATTATGTGACGCTTCGCATCGTCCGGCCCTGATTAGGCATTCAAATTGGGCCCCTATCAGGCGTTTGGATTGTGCCCTGATCAGGTATTTTAGTCAGGCCCTGATATCGCGCCTTGGGTCCCCCTGATTTGGAGCCTGAGGCTACCCGGATCGGTGCCTTAGGCCGCCCAGATCTGTACCTGAGACCACCCTGAAGTGTGCCCAGGTACTAAATAATGTGATAAATCCACAAATTAGCTTGAATGAAAGTCGAAAGGTTTAATGGTAGTTTATTTTTAACGATGTAATTTGGGTTTTAGTCTCAGCCCAGTTACTTATTCTAAATATTGTCACAGCTTGAAAATCTATATACCTATATATCTGTACGTATGCTCACCTCCAACGTGCCCATACTATTATCTGCTCCAGCCCATATAAATTTATGTAATAAATATATGAATTGCTGAGCGTGGCTCATGTATGTCCGAATTATTTGGTGATCAAGTCTCGACCCGATTCGATTCGCCTAGCACTATCTGATCAATCCTCGACCTGAGTGCATTCGGCAAAATGCGCCAGGCATACCTTAACCTCAACTGACGAGGCCTCGATTCGAGTCCCGACAGGCAAAACGCATTAGACATGCCTTAACCTTGACTGATCAGTCCCGGGTCCGAATTCTGTCAGGCAGAACGCGTCAGGCGTGCCCTGACGTAGACTGATCAGGCCCCGGCCCGAATTCTGTCAGGCAGAACGCGTCAGGCGTGCCCTGACGTAGACTGATCAGGCCCCGGCCCGAATTCTGTCAGGCAGAACGCGTCAGGCGTGCCCTGACGTAGACTGATCAGGCCCCGGCCCGAATTCTGTCAGGCAGAACGCGTCAGGCGTGCCCTGACGTAGACTGATCAGGCCCGGGCCCGAACTCTATCAGGCAAAAAGTTGCAGGCGTGCCACAACCTCGACTGATCGGGCTCTGACCATCCCTGATTGGGCCCGGATCATGACCCGATTCGGCTGGCCGGGTCAGGCAAACTGGACAGATACTTTAACCGGCCGAGATCAGACATCAGGCCACCTGATTAATTTTCTGCTCGGGTTAACACCCGCAATCCTCACGCTACAGCCGATCGATAATCCATTTGGACAGACGTCCCGGACAGACGTGTTGAAATGGTAAATGGTACAGAATGTTCTCGACTGATCAGGACAGAGGATCGCGCCTACGGTTGTGTACCGCGAAACGCGCGGACACGCGAATCAACTAAGGTAAGAAAAGTCGGGTCTCGGTTAGTCCCCCGGGATTTCACCGGTTTTGGACGCGACGCCCCCGGAGAATAGACGTCCTCGTGATTTACAAATAAAAGCGACCGACCGCACGCCGCTTGTCATCCGCACTTGTTTGAACGAGTTCGACGGGACAAAAATGGAAAGTAAGATAATGACTTTTTATCTGTTAAAAGAAATGAAACACGCGACTTGGACTTTTGGCGAAAATTGCTACCGATGGAAGAGCACATTTGACGAAAATCCGGCGTTGGATTTTCTTGGATTCGGAGATCGAACTTCACAGATTTGAATGAAAGTCGAGCGGATGTTTCTTTCGTCATTTTGGTTTCTTCCTCCCAAATTAACGCCGGTGAAATTTCACCCCGGAAGAGGTGAATCTGGTCGTAAGTACGTAGTGGCTCACCTTTCTCCGTTCACCTTCCTCTCGAGAAATTCAAGCCCCATCGGGTTGTCTTTCAGCGTTGCGGGTCTTTGGCGAACCTCTTCGAATGTCTTCGAATGTCTTCGAATCCTCTCCAGCTTCTCCGGTCTCATTTTCCGTCTTCGCTATTTTACCGAGCGAAATAACACCGTCTTCGCACCCTCCTTGGGACGTGGTCGACAACGAGCCTTGACCAATGACGCCTATACCCGCGCCCACCTTTCGCATAGTTCATCACAATAGACGTTCAGACTGCAGCGAAATTGAGTTGGCACTGATTACGACATTGCGGGCGTGCCGCCAACGACGAGAAGGAATCTACTCTGCATATATTCTACGTCGGTGCTCCACCTCTCCTTCTTGCCCCAAGTGAAAAGCCTATACCGAGAATTTCCGCTGATGTGCGCAACGGTTTTGCATTTGATGAACATTCTTCACCATTCCGATATAACATGTTCTCATATCTCTCTCCCTACAGTCATTTCGTTTCTATCGTCGTTTTTATTCTAATATTTTTAATCTCTTGTCACTCGATCGATGAAGAAACGAATTTTCATCCCCGAATGTTACAATAATTGACCTAACTCGTCATATTTTCGATCAATCTAACGATTACGCACGCCGTAGCGAACCTGCGGAAGAAGAAACGGTATACAGCGTAGGTACATATCAAAAAAGGGAGTGAAAATCCGAACGATAAATAACCCTGGAAAATGGAACGCTCTTTAACCGTTTACTTTGACACGGGGCAAGGCGTCCATTGTCACGCACGTGGCTATCCTTAATCAACTCAAATTACATCACTTTTTTTCCACCAGCTCCGAACTCGGTCGACCTTCGCCGGAAGTGGGGGGGGGGGGGGGGGGAAGGAGGTAGAGGTAAAGAATGGAAAAATTTCCCCTACGTTATTCCCCCGGCAACCTTTAAATATCCTCCAACTCAAAATCCAATCCCTTACCGAGTTTCTAAAGAACTTGAAAATTTATGTACTCCTATTCTCGGTACCCGGGAACCCGTGGCGCTCTACGAAAACTTAACATCCAATCAGAAGATTTATTCATTCTTTTCAGAGAAATTTTCACTTTCCAAAGTTATCAAACCGTGAGATTGAATTCGTATTCAACCGAGGATAACATGCGACAAACGAGAGAGAAAATAATAATAATAATAATAATAATAATAATAATAATAATAATAATAATAATAATAATAATAATAATAATAATAATAATAATCCACTATCTGATACTTTTTTCAAAAAATTTCGCAATCCGAGGTTTTGCGTCATCGCGTTGAATAGCCGTGTCGAATGACGCGCAGTTTTCGAGAGCGTTTTCCTCCCTCGTTCCCGGACTCACCCGGTTCGGCGACCCTCGCGCTCTTTCCGATCTAAATTTTTCAGAAGCGTTCCATCTATGATGTGTTTCAGAATTCAGTCTCGACAGCCCCGGGGTTATCGCGTTGAAAAGTGCATGCAACGATTGTTAAACCATCGATCTTTCCCCAGACTTACGAAGTCCTCTCAGATATTCATACCTCGCGGAAACGCTCCCAGAAACGCCGAGTTTTAATTGGCAGAAAATTTGTAAAAACAGAAAAAAACAAAAAACAAAAAAACGATCAAACGTCAAGATCTTGTGTCAATTAATTGTGAATTACTTACGTGATACCGATCGCATTACGACTATAATCGTCCGACAGATTCACCGAAACTTTTTCTCCCCGGCTTAATTTTTTTTTTTTTCTCTTTTTTTTCGGCAGAACGAGTTTGAAATATACGACGGGAAATCGACGATCAAAATACGGTAAACTCTAATCTTCGTTTCTTCATTCCTTTCGCAGAATAGCCGCCGGTTAGGTAGACTTCGATCCGGTGGATGAAGTTATTTGGCTCGTGACGGGCGAAACAAACGCAAAGGTAACGACCTCTGGAACCCCTTCGCGTTTCACGATGGTCCCGCATACCCGAACGGCGCGAGTCAAGCCTACGTTAAAACTATACCGCCTAGTTTCGAGGACCGGCACCGGTAGGGATCGTAAAATTGAAAGCATCAAACCCAAGTAATAAATAAACTATAAAACTCCCATCTCGCGTGAAAATAAAAACGGTGAAAATAGAAAAAAAAAAAAAAAAAATTAAAAAAAAAATTAAAAAAAAAAAAACACCTCATTCAACGGCAGTAAATGAAGCGTGTGACGCATGGCCGATGTTAAAATAGTCGAAAACGATAAATTTCGTCAGCAACCCGCATCGGCATAACAACAGCCCATACGTATAATGTGCATTAATCTTTCCTCGCCACCTTTCCTTTTTTTCCTTCCGTTATTTCAACGGTAACATCGCGCGGGATATAACCGCGAGCGCGGATCACGGACGGCGTTGTAAATGAGAGCGGAGTAGTAAAAAAAAAAGAAGAAATATTTATTCCGCCGTAACGCTATTATATGGATGCGCCTTTATCGGCGTCGATATCGACCGTATGAAAGTTCGATCACTTACGGTGTCGACGGCGCATCACCTTTTTCCACCGTAAAAGAAAACTCCATGCACAACTACACGTGACCGTTGCAACAACGTCCGCGCCTCAAATCTGAAAACTTTTAGTTCACCGCTCATACATCGGCCCCTCGGCGATAACTTTTTACCTCGGGTGTACCCGGCTCCGTACATACATACCCGTTACATACTGGGAGCACATACGCGCTCCTCTTCTCAAGTTACCAGAAAAATAGCTTTCTATGACGAGCTGCCCACCCACCTATCCACCCATTTACCTACCCGCCAACTCTACCGGAGCTAGAAAAGCCGAGCGGCGTGCCCGGCACACGGCTAACGGACGAGAGAGACCCGCATTCACGGATGTTACAGAGGGATCGCGGAAAGGGAGCATCGCTGCTTCTGTTGCCGTTGGCTTCTGTTGCTTCAGCAGCGATGCTTTCAGGACTCCCGGGTACTACACACGCGTTATATTCTCTACGGAGAGCGACGCGGCGGCTTCGGGGCGGCTCACAGTTTGCACCGGAGTAATGCGCGACGTGCGATGCACCGTATTATATATACCGTACTTTGAAACCCACACCGATCTCATCTGGGTAATAATACGGATAAAAGACAAGCGATTCGCGTGCCTACCCGCCTAGATGCTCACCACGCCGAGTATGTGTGCGCGCGTGTGTCGACGGCAAATGGAAAATGTTCCAGGTGTTGGTGCCCCGCGTTCTTTCTCGTTTTTTTTTCTTCCTCCTCCCCCGTCTTCCAGTCGGTGACTCCGGGCATAATTTCGGGGGGATTGCCTGGGGGTTGAACAACGTACGTCGAATCGAGTGAAAACGAAACCTCGTCACCCGTTACATTTTCGACTTCTTTCGATCCAACCTGTACGAGTTCGGATCGTTCCGTAACTACCGCCCGGAGGTTCGTTCGTTAGGTCGCGGTTGACCAGCGGCGAATATACGCAACCGCGGGAGATACCAGACACGATACGTCTTGACCCGATGGTACGGGAGAACGGGGGGAAGATTCCCGCATGTAGCCGATACTGGAACATATCTGTAAGGACTTCTTCATTAACGAGATCAAACGGACGTCCCGGTCGGAGCTCGTCTTCACCTTGAACTCTTATTGCGTATAGGGCAGACGCGGGATACCTTTAGATTTCTCGCGACGGGCAGAGGTATTTGGTTTTTTTGTTTTTTTTTGTTTTTTGTTTTTTTTGTTTTTCTTGAGACGCGCGCTTCTGCACGGCAAGATATCATCCTTCTGCATTATTCAGCCGAGTATTTTATAATCTTGGAAAGCATTCCGGCGCAGATATGAGCATTTCACGCGCATGAATTTTTCAACGGATAAATCGGATAATGAAGATCATTTTTAATGAAAAGAGAGACTCGCTTTAAATCGAGGGCAAACAGCTACGCCAAATATTTGTGAGGGAGCAGCCGAGAAATTTTTAGCTCGGATAGCATCTGCCGTTATAATTTTTCTCAGCATATAAAGTTTCATTTTTAATAATGTTTGTGTATAGCTAATGTAAGTCACCTGTTCGGTGTACTTTCCGTTTTAATTATTTTTTTTTTGTAGCGTAGAAGAGGTGAAAAAAAAAACAAAACAAAACAAAACAAAAAAACAATGAATTCGTTTCATTCCATTTTTGTTTGAAACAAGTTGAATAAGTCGGTAATGCAGAGACGGAGAGTTTTAGCATCTTATATTCACGGTTGAGCGAGTGGAAAATCAACGACTTTTATAGATAGCTGATCCCGAAAACATCTCGCGGACTAGGTGGAATATAAGGTAAGCAGTTGACGTTACCTCTTCGGCGACGTTGGCGAAGAACAAGCGGGCGGCTAACGGGATGGAGGGAAGGAGGGGAGAAAGAGAAAAACGTCGAGGGGGGGGGGGGGGGCGATACGGTGAACGGGGGGCGAATAAAAAATAAATTAAGCGACGAAAATGAGGGAGCGAGAGAGATCGAGCCGTACGGTTAAGGGGGAATAAGAGCGTTGGTCCTTTTATGAAGTCGGAAATGCCTGGGGGTGAGTCGTAAATAAGATTAGTCCAATTCCAGCGAAGTCGAGAAGCAAGTCAGCGAGCGGAGCGAAAGCTTTTCTCAGCTTGGTTTTCGCGTAACGGTTATGTTGCGCCGAGTCTGGGCGGCGAGCCGAACCCCTCGATTGGCTTCGTTGACTCGTTTGCTCCGGGGTTCGCTCGCCCTTGTACGTCGAATATCTGCCATCGCGGTCGCGATATAATTTCTACGGGTAAAAGGGCGACGCGTCGAATTGTTCGAGTGACGCCCAGCCTCACCCCGGGCGCGTCTGACCGTGCCGGATGCGATTCGCGGTAGTTCGCGGCCAACGGCGAATGCTGAGAACTCGGCGACGTCCCCCCTGTACGATCGAACCTTCCCGTGTACCCGGACGCTGGACCGACGCTCACGTACCAAGCGGAGCGTAATTTCACGACGATTAGATTGCTTCCAGCAATCTGTTAACCCAGAAAAAAGTAAAAAGGCTTTTCCGTAGCGTCGACAGCTGATCGCCACTCACCACTTATTGCTATGTATACATACGGTTTACGTTACACGTCTCTCTACTCGCGTAGAGTAGCCTCGATTTCACCGCGCGCGCCTCCGTCAAAGAGGATTTCTTCTACTCGACGCGATTCAGCTTTCCTCTTCGAGGACGGGAGACGTCCGACTCCCTGTTCGGTCGGACGTCGTTAGAAAAATCATTTTGCGAAACCGAGTTAATTACACTCGCGATCGGCCGCAGGTGTTCTCCATTTTCTCTCTCCGGTGTATCCCGGGACGATCGTTCTGGAAACTATATAATTTTCCATATTTTTACACAGCCGACGAACGCGAAACAAAAGTGCTCCCGCGATCGGTGAAATTCTCCGTCTCATCGCTACGATTATCCCCGAATCCAAGGGAGAGAGAGAGCCTTTTTACCAAGCAATTCGGACTGATGGAAGAGTCGCGTGTCAATCCAGATTCGTCTGTCGTTCTTTTCTTTTTTCTTTTTTTTTTCTTCTTCTTCTTCCCTTCCACCAACGTAGATCTCAACCTGTTCCCCTTTCGCTCTATGGAAATTAGCGTGAGGCGCGGGTATCGCGGAGTGTCGCGGGGCACGCGCGTTCCGGCGTTGGGCTGGCGTTCTAGGCCGGCGTTCAACTATCGCCGACAGTTCTCTCTCTACCGTGCTTCTGCGATCCTATGCAAATGTCTAGTTTGTTTATGTATATGGGTGGGGTGGGGGATATTCGCCCGGTAAGTATAAATCGCTTTTATAGGCCCTCGGAGGGATCCGCCTCTAAACGCAAAACGTGCCACCGCATATTCAACACTCCACTTCGCTCCACTCGGTCGCTCGTGTCTTACCTCATCGCGGCGAGGAGGTCTCCACGACAATTTCAAAGCTTCCTCAACGGAGGGCTCCGGATTAAACCGTGCGAATGTACAACGCTGACCATTCCCCTACCACTTTCGTCTCGACCCCGTCCACCGAGCGGAAAAGGGGGGTGGGGGTGGAACAGCCGAGTCTTGAGGGTTGGAGGTTGGAGGTTGGAGGTTCGGAGGTTCGGAGGTTCGGAGGAAAACGGATAACCGTAACAATAACCGTGGAACGGTGGCCGCTGCGGCGACGGAGGTGGCGAAGCGGAGATGAGCTAAGGTATACAAGGTGAACCGGCATGTATTTACCCCGATGTGTACATACACGTTACACGTGCAGCCGACGTTCCACGTCGCGAGTCTACCTGCGCACACGAGTATCACCTGTGTGTTTACAGACGTGCGGTGTACGATGTGTGTGTGTGTGTGTGCATGTGTGTGTACGTAGGTCGGTGTAGTTTGCCTTGTTATACGGGGGGGTAGATGTTATCGAAAACGGGTGGGGGGGAGGGAGGGGTTAAAAAACGGTGGTAGAAATTGATTCGCATAAATTTGAGAGTTTGCGGGAGTACCGAGTTGTAAAATGAATTTTGGCGGGAAATTTGGTTCCCGTATTTATAGAGCTCGGGGAAAAGTAATAACGGCACGTGACTTTTTCCCCGTTATACGACCTTAGGACAGCGACGCGGAGTAGAGTAGGGAAAAGGAGGTGGAATGAGAAAGTCGAGAGAGGATTCGGGGGACGCGGTAGTCTCCGATGGGGGAGCGAGCAGAAGTAGAAAAGACGGAATGAAAAAAAAAAATAAAAAAAAATAAATGGCAAATAAAATAAAGAAAGGAAGAGAATAATATTCCTACACCTTCTCATTTGAGATTCGAATGAAATTTTCACTTTCTTCGAGTCCGGGGTACGTACGTACGTAACCGACGGTCGCCGCCCCTCTGAATTAGGAATACGCGAGTGCGCTTTTAAGAGTTTTAAATCAATCGAACGCTCGCTCGTCCGAGGATAAAACATTTGCCAGCCGCCAGAAAAGAATTCAAGGCACAAGGTATTATCGCGATATTTTTGTTTCGATGCGCTAAATAGAGAGCAAGCGCTCCTCCTCTACGCGCGCAACGATAATTCCCTCTTATTTTAGAGGGAGTGAAAAATCTCTGCTCGTATTCTCTGAAAAAACATGTACTCTTTCAGCTGTCATTTCTGCGGCCTCTCTTCACCCAAGTACCTCAATAGTCCCACAGCACGAAACAGAAGAGCGTTGTGTTTTTTTCTCACCTCTTCTTTTTTATTTTGGAATTTCTTTTTTTTTTTTTCTACGCAACATAAAGATTCTCCGAGGCCTGGATGAGAGAAATGGAAAATAGGTGGCACGGGGCGTGAGATGGGGTCAAATGAGATGGGAGGCTGTGTTTGAGAGGGGGCAAGGAACGACAGGGAAGAGAAGCGGCCGGGTGAAGAAGGAAGAGGAGAATGGGAAGTGGGAAGTGGGAAGTGGGAAGAGGGAGGAGGGTGGAATCGATAGCCTGTGCACGAACGAAATGTGGGTCATACCGTCGGTGGTTTCATATATATATATATATAGATATAGATATAGAGACGTATGGGTAACGGGAACCGATCTCCAACAGGACTATCCTGGACTGCATTGCCCTTCTTTCACCATTCCGCAGGTTTATACATTTTTCATAAATAAATTCCGAGCCGTTCCATATAGCGCCATTCAATCTGATTCGCGGTGAGGTATGCCGGGCTGAAGCCTCCCGATGAAACTAGATCTGCGGGATAGGTATGTATGCCGCCACGTATATACCCAAGTCCGAACCGAATCCGGAATGGACGGTCCAGATTTGTCGAGTAAATAAAAATTTGTTTTACCTCTAAAGTCTCGAGGGGCATTTGAGGTGAACAGCTTTTTTCTCATTTCTTCTCCTCCGCATCTTCATAGCCTCGTATAATTTTCTTTACATTTTCATCTCGTTTTATTTTATTTATCTTACGTACGCAGTTTCGACCGACGGCACTTGCGCCTCGTGCAATTAGGGAAGTAAAAGTGTTTCGTTCTCCACCCGCGTTTCGTTTAACAAAGCAAAGAGTCTCGTAAGACGAGTGAACTTGAGCGGAATCGCGGTCAAAATTGAACCGGAATAAAGGAAGGTATTCCTTTATTCGTCGAGCGATCCCTTTTCGAGTTTATCGATGGACCGTTAGACCGGTTTTACATGCGTTTTCAATGATCGTCTTCTTCGAACTTTGTTTTCTCTTCCATTGATTCGAATTTATATAATATCGCTGTATTGCCGAGCTTTCCTAAATCGGTGAACGTCGATAAGGCTTTCATCTCATTTTCCAAGAGCTCTGCCTTTGATAATCGATTCCTTCAACGGTTCTCCGTACATCTATGCCACGAGAACGGGAAGAACTTCTTCTTCCATCAACTCAACGAAAATGATAACGTTTCAAAACTATGGGGGATCATCGTGAAAATTTCACCCCCCGACTAACGACAGTTTCGTCAACGTCGAGCATTAATTTCACAGGGCTAATCATGCTCGCGGGTAATTGTAGTTGCAGCACAAATATTTACACATTTACACATACGAATGTATTTGATCCGGCATGGTTACGGAAACTCTATCAGTGTTTGCTGAAAATTGAAGTCCTAAAAACCATCCGTTGGCTGTTAACCATATTGTGAAAACATCGAAATGGTTAGCCCGTCGATCGAGGGGTTCCATATTTCCGTTTCCTCGTTGATTAAACCTATTCAATTATTGACCATTATTCGCAGTTCAAGGAAGTCGATAATCGGAGGAAATCTTTCGAATGCATAATACGAGAAAAGAATTATCGACGAACTGCTACATCGTTATTGCGAACTTTTTCCTTTTCCTTTCACTTTTTCATCGTTACCACCGTCACTACCGCGTATAAAAAATCTGCCCCCATCTAAATGTGCCGTCGTAACACCCTATACATCGCGCACGCATTATACATACATATGAAGGAACGAAGGTTGGAAATTCCTTGGCAATCAAATTGTTCATCTCGTTCTAAATTAAAACGTCACCCCCAAGATTGTCTGCCGTTGAAAATAATGATTGAAATCCAATATTTCACCCGGTTGCCTCCTTACTTAATAACTTTATTTACCAGCTATTGACTAGCGCAATATTCTCTCGCAATCAGACTCGGCAACGGGAGCTTAGATATATATTGACGCGGTAACTCCTTGGCTCGCTATTCAATTTGTCGATAAGCTTCTTACCGTTGCAACGACACGGAGAAAATAGGCGCGAACGACCGGCGAAAACGAATGGAGAGCGAGAAAAGAAACTACCCCTTTATATTTATTCGTATAAAATCATAACTAAGCCTCGCGCAGCCCGTAACGCCGAACTCTCCGATATAACGTATACGTTTACACGCTATATTGCGCTACGTAGGTTTATGTACGTTAGGCATATATATACACATATATATATATATATATATATATGGATGAGGAAATGAATACATGTATCGAGAGAAATGAGGGAGAGGGTGAAGTAAATCAATAATTCAAGCAGCTTACAAATCTCCTCATCAATTATTGGCCATGTACCAGGTATACTGCATAGGTATAAGTGCAACGAGTACTTTATTGGAAAATTGTATTTACAAAACGTTACGGTATACATAGATATACATTATTTATTACATACGAAGGTACAGTTAGGTGTGTATATTGCATTATGTATGGAATACGCGTACGTATGGTGAGGCCGATCGCGACTCTTTTGCCGATACTTATTGCGCGTGGTCCAGGGCGTTCCATACGCGATTAGATGTAACCAACGATTAATCAGAGGCGTTCGCGACGACGTCGAAGGGGGGTTAGAAGGTAGACTTTGGTACTTGAGGAAGGCGCGATAAAATAAATTTTTATAATATACATGTGATCAATGGATCCAGGTACAACGTTTCAACGGACAGAATTACGGGGTATGTCGAATTAATGGCCGCGATCGCGATCGGCGGCTCATAAATACCCCGCGTGTTCCGAGTCCCCCTCCTGCCCCTGGAATATCGCGTATTCCTGGAGCTCTTCCTCCTGCACCGGGGCCGCCTGACCCAGCTCTAGGTGTTGATGCCGATGCTCCTCTTCCTGACCGACTCCGTGACCTCCGTGAACCTCCGTGGCGCCGTGACCGACCCCGTAAACACCGCCGGAGTGATCGTTACCTCCGGAATTATGGACGACCGCGTGGAAACCGTCGTGATCCGCGTGGTACTTCACGGTCCTCACGTTGCCACCTGGCTCCTTCACGCTGTACTCGCCCCTCACGGTTTTACCTGAAAATACCGTTCGCTTTTTTTCTTTTCTTTCTCTAGGTTTACAGATTCTTTTTCTCCACGGCCGCTGGAACGAATAGTAGAGTTTTCGTCGTGTCCTCGTAATTGGGGGTATGGGGAAAATCGTGGTCAATTTTTATGTCGAATCGAGCGAAGGAGGTAAAACGACGATCGCTCGCTTCGTCGAATGATAATCAAATGGATTGATAATATTTTATCACCGTTCTAACAGTTGTTCGTTGATATAGCGTGAGACGAATCGATGCGAAACTTGAGAATCAAATCATCTGCTAATGCGATCAATGAACGCGCGAATCGTTACGATCAGTCGAAGCGTTCGGTTCTCGTGAAACCGAAGGTCTTATCTCTTCATTATCGAGGAGAGAAAGGAGAGAGAGAGAGAGAGTGACTCGTGAAATCAACTCTCGCTTACAATGAGGCAAGGACAAATTTCAACTTGAATCGACGTACCGTCGCGGGACTCCTTTTGCCCGTGAAAATCTCCCGTGTGATGATCCTCGACACCGTACGAAAATTCGTATTTCGGTTGAGCGACGTAGTCTATGGTGTAGCCGTGATCCTGATGGTGTTCGCCGTGGTAATGCTCGTGTTCGTCGTGGTGGGGAACGTAGGGGACCTTCACCTCGAATACCGGGCCTTCGACGGGTCCGTGAAAGTGCATGAACGAACTCGCGTGACTTTGATGCAACGCCGCGGCGGCGTCGCCGCCGTCGGCACGGTGATGATGACTTCCGTGATATGCGCCGAGGCCTTCATCGACGCCGTGGACCGCTATGACCCCAGCCCTCGCTGCGCTCGTCAGAACGGCGAGAAGGAATATCTGATGGCCGGGGAGACGAACGGGATTACTTTTTTATCTTTGTTTTTTTCGTTCGTTTCGTCTTCTATTTTCGGAAGACCGTAACGGTGCGAATTAATGAAATAATTACGATCAAGATGGCAGGGAATATAACAATACGTTTCCTTCGTCGCGGAGGTAATCCAAAAGTTGGCCGTACACCTACCTACCTCCACGGTTAAAGTTTTCGCATTGTCGGAGTCGGTCGGGGGAGGTTTCAGGTTATAAAACGGGGGACCGAAGTGTATCCCGCGGAATATTGTGCAACTTAAACAATAACGGCGAAACAAAATAAGTAAGTAACTCGAACGAGACGTTGAATCGCGGATGTATAACGTTCGTTGAAAGCTAATGAGCGCGGAGTGGGTCGACCGTTCGGAAGATATTATAAGCTGACAAGCGAGAACTTGGATTTGCGTTTAGTTTTTTTCTTCCCTAATTCCGCTAGATTTTGGGGTAACGAAGCCGAGACCTCGAGGGTCGAACAATCGGATCCGTCCGATTATTATAAACCTTATACCAGAACAAATTAAATCCGTGTCACGCTAGGGTAATGCAAGTTATACCGCTTCGCAGTTAATGCTTATAATTACACCGATTATACATTTTCTTAATTACTTCGTTTCTAATCTACGTTTTATAACTTCACTTTTGGTCGTTAGTCCTCGCCGCAGCAGAGACAGGCACGAGCCCGGGGGCGAAACTTTTCACTAACCAAAAACTAACCCCTTTCTTATTTCCTTTTCTTGTACTCCCGCGCGATCGATACAACCGCAACTTTCCTATTAATATGTATATGTGTAAATACGCTCGAAACTCGTCGTGGAGTATTTTAAACTTTTCAAAACTTACCGATGAACAAAACAAAAAAAAAAAAAAAAAAAGTAATAAAATTACCGAAAAAGAAATACTTTTATTTTTCTTTACGTAATTATGTTATAAGACCGGTTGCCGAGCACGCGTACCTCCTCGTCTCCTTTGCACTAATTTTTTAGGAAGAAGAAAAAAGCAGAGAAAGAAAATCTTTTAAATATTTAGGGAAAGTTGTGTATACGTGTATCGGTGTAATACGCGCGAGTTATTCGCGCACGAGTAAACGGCATGAATTATAAAGATTTCACCATGTTTACATGCACGTTTACTCCGTTACACAAATTGCGTGCAATATAAATGCGAAAAACTTTGATTCGGAGATCATTAACTAATAGATCTCTCTAAAACCACTAGGCGGTACAACGTCTTTAGATCAGAAGGGAGCGTCGGAATCACCTCCCTCGTTTTATTTATTCATTTATTCATTTTCAATTTCGTTTTTCCCCCGGTCATCGAAACCGGAACCCATCAACTTCGTAACGTAATTCGCCCGATCAACGAGTACCAAAAATCACTTTTCACGCCGCTGTTTGAAAGAGAGAAAAAAAACAACAAAAAAAAAAAAATAGAAGATTCTCTCCCATCGAGTATTTTACTTTTATTTTATTCATGTCTTTTTACCTTGACGAACATTTCTCGTATCACAATATTAAGGCGGTCAGATGAGAACTGCAACT